>NC_081182.1:205763664-205930898 GCF_029867415.1 Vicia villosa
ATGTCCGCATTCACAGGGTGTGGGAAATCCTCGCCATCCATGGTGGTAAGCAACATGGCACCGCCGGAGAATATTTTCTTGATTATGAATGGTCCCTCGTAGGTGGGGGTCCATTTGCCTCTGGGATCACCTTGTGGTAAGATGATGCGTTTGATAACCAAGCCACCAGTTTGGTATGCTTGACTTTTGACTTTCTTGTTGAATGCTTTGATCATGCGCTTTTGGTATAGCTGGCCATGACAGATAGCTGCAAGTCTTTTCTCATCGATCAAGTGTATTTGGTCGAATCGAGTTTGAATCCAATCGTCTTCGTCTAGATCGGCTTCTTTCATGATCCTTAAGGAAGGAATCTGGATTTCGATTGGGAGAACTGCTTCCATACCGTAGACTAACGAGAATGGAGTTGCCCCTGTTGAAGTACGCGCAGATGTGCGATAACCATGAAGAGCAAAAGGTAACCTCTCATGCCAGTCTTTGTAGGTTACTGTCATCTTTTGTATGATTTTCTTGATGTTTTTGTTGGCGGCTTCGACAGCGCCGTTCATCTTTGGTCGATATGGAGAAGAATTATGATGTTTGATCTGGAACTGCGTGCAGAGTTCAGTAATCATTTTGTTGTTTAGATTCGTGCCATTGTCAGTGATGATCCTTTCGGGGATGCCGTACCGACAAATGAGATTGTGCTTGATAAACCTGGCTACCACATTCTTGGTGACAGAAGCATATGAAGCTGCCTCTACCCACTTTGTGAAGTAGTCAATAGCGACCAGGATAAAGCGATGTCCGTTGGAAGCAGTAGGTTTGATTTCTCCAATCATATCAATACCCCACATTGCGAAAGGCCAAGGAGCCGTCAGAACGTTTAATGGAACTGGAGGTACATGCACTTTGTCGGCATATATCTGGCATTTGTGACAAGTTTTGGAATGATGATGGCAATCTGTCTCCATGGTAGACCAGTAGTAACCTGCTCTCAAGATCTTTTTAGCCATTGTATGTCCGTTGGAATGAGTACCGAAGGTACCATTGTGTATGTCTTCCATGATTTGTTCTGCTTCCTTCTTGTTTACGCAACGAAGTAAAGTCGAGTCATGGTTGCGCTTGTACCAAGTTCCATTGCTTAGGAAGAATTTGGAGGCAAATCTCCTTAGAAACTTTCTGTCGTTAATAGATGCCCCTTCAGGGTACTCCTGGGTTTCGAGATACCTTTGTATTTCATGGAACCATGATTTGTCTTCCATTTGTTTGGTATCGATCTCATTGCAATAGGCTGGTTCGTCTTGCCTGTAAATGGTGATCATAGGAGCTTCGTCGTCCCAATTGACTTTGAACATGGATGACATGGTAGCTAAGGCATCAGCTAGTTGATTTTCTTCGCGTGGGATGTGTTCGAAAGTGATCTCCTCGAAGTAAGGAATCAAACTCAACACATGTTCTTTGTATGGAATTAGATTTGGGTGCTTTGTGTCCCATTCCCCTTTGACTTGGTAGATTACCAAGGCCGAGTCTCCGTAGACTTCAAGGAATTTGATTTTTAGATCAATTGCAGCTTTGAGACCCAGAATGCATGCTTCGTATTCGGCTATATTGTTGGTGCAATTGAAACACAATCTGGCGGTGAAGGGTGTATGACCTCCTGTGGGGGAAATGATCACGGCTCCGATGCCATTGCCGAGCGCATTAGAAGCTCCGTCAAAAACCATAGTCCATCGGGATCCTGGTTGTTTGTAGTCATTGACTAGCATAATGTCTTCGTCTGGGAAGTCAAAGTTCAATGCCTGATAATCATCTACTGCTTGATGAGCTAAATGATCAGCTACCACACTTCCTTTGATTGCTTTTTGCGAAGTGTATTGAATGTCATATTCTGTTAGGATCATTTGCCATCTTGCAATCCTTCCAGAGAGAGCAGGTTTTTCGAACACGTATTTGATTGGATCCATCTTGGAGATCAGGAAAGTGGTGTGATTTAGCATATACTGTCTTAGTCGGCGAGCCGCCCATGCTAAGGCACAGCAAGTTTTTTCGAGTAGTGAGTATCTTGTTTCACAATCGGTAAACTTTTTGCTAAGATAGTAGATTGCGTGCTCCTTTCGACCGGAATCGTCATGTTGTCCGAGTACACACCCCATTGAATCTTCTAACACAGTTAGGTACATTATCAGAGGTCTGCCTTCCACAGGAGGTAACAAGATTGGCGGTTTTTGAAGGTATTCTTTGATTTTATCAAAGGCTAACTGGCATTTGTCATTCCATCTTTCCACTTGATCTTTCTTCAGTAATTTGAAGATTGGCACATAAGTAGGAGTCATATGGGCAATGAATCTGGCTATGTAGTTTAGACGTCCCAAGAATCCTCTGACTTGTTTCTCGGTACGGGGTATAGGCATTTCTTGAATGGCTTTGACCTTGGCAGGATCAACCTCAATACCTTTACTGCTGACGATGAAACCTAAGAGTTTACCGGATCTTACTCCAAAGGTACACTTGTTCGGGTTCAGTCGCAATCTGTATTTCTTGAGTCTGTCAAACAGCTTGTGTAAATGACTCAAATGTTCTTCTTCGGTGTTGGATTTTGCGATCATGTCATCGACATACACCTCTATTTCCTGATGAATCATATCATGAAATAGTGTTACCATTGCTCGTTGGTAGGTAGCTCCAGCATTTTTTAGACCAAAGGGCATTACTTTGTAACAAAAGGTTCCCCAGGGAGTTGTGAAGGTTGTTTTTTCCATGTCTTCGGGTGCCATCTTGATTTGATTGTACCCTGAGAATCCGTCCATAAAGGAGAATACCTTGCATTGTGCGGTATTGTCAACTAGTACATCGATGTGCGGTAAAGGGAAATCATCTTTAGGGCTTGCCCGGTTCAGATCTCTGTAGTCTACACACATTCTGACTTTCCCGTCTTTTTTGGGTACAGGCACGATGTTAGCTATCCAAGGAGGATAACTTACAACTTTTAGGAATCCGGCATTGAATTGTTTTTCAACCTCGTCTTTGATCTTTTTTGACATATCAGGCTTACTCCTTCGCAGTCTCTGTTTGACCGGAGTGCTTCCTTCTTTGATTGGCAGGCGATGAACTACAATGTCCGTGTCAAGGCCAGGCATATCTTGATAAGACCAGGCGAATATCTCGGCGTAGTCTTGCAACAATTGAATCAGTCTTTGCTTGACACTGTTTTCTAAGTCAGCCCCAATTCTGACCTCTTTCTTTTCTTCGTCACTGCCCAAGTTGATGACCTCAATCGGCTCCTCATGAGGCTGTATGGCTTTTTCTTCTTGTTCTAGAAGTCTTGCAATTTCTCTTGGCACTTCACAATCTTCCTCACTTTCGTCCTCAGTTTGGTAGATCGGATTTTCAAAGTCATGACGGGCAATAGCAGAGTCGTTATTGACTGGATCCAGCGTGTATGTGAATCTGCATGGTAGATATGTGAGTGTGTATGAAGAGAAAAACATAGCTATTTGAAAGCGAATAAAGAAAGAAAAAAGATCACAAAATTTTGAACATGCAAGCATCCCATGATTTTATTGAATGCACATAATCATGATATGACAAACCCTTTTTATAGAAGGACCGTTGTGCCAAGGCACACGGCTTTCAAGCTCATGGTTCGATTGTTCAGGAACCACTTTTATCTTTGCACAATATACACAAAGAAAACAGGAAATGGCATTTACTCCTGATCAAAGGAGATCACATCCTCTGCTTTCCAGTTGTTCAATCCACCGTTGTTAGCAGGGAGCACCCAGCTGTTCCAGTTGCAGTTGTTCTTTTCGTCTTCCGTAGCATTGATTCCGCTAGTGGGAAAATGCGTAGGTAATTCCTCAGGATAAGTTGGATGATTTGTTGGATATGAGAATCCAGGTGGAGGTCCCTCTATTGGCTGAGCGAGATGCTCGATAAGGCCGTCCCATGCAGTAGGAATGATGTTTTGAATAGAGACTTGTGCATCCTGATAAGGAGTGTACTGTGACAGAAAATAACCTTCGTTGTTTGGCATCTTCCTGGCTTCTTCAAGAGCGAAGTTGTCGTCGTACTGTTCGTCCCATCCAGTCGGGACAATGTCTTTGATGGGAGTTGAAAAGCTCGGAGGAGCGGAATATTTCACCATATAGTCGTATTTGCCGCTGGGTTCTCCTAGCGTGTCCCATACTTCTTTGGGTGGATTTTGATATTGCTGAGTGACGGGACTTGTGATACTTCCGTTATTTTGATTACCCTCTTCTGTTGGAGTAAGATCTTCCAGAGCAATGTAAGAATTCTGAGGTGTGATATACTGGTAGTTGTAACCGTCATTTGGTCCTCCCACAGCATCCCACATTCCCATGGTAATGGGTGGAATTTCGTCTGGATATGGCTGAATGATGTGGTTCAAGTATGTCCCTTCATCATCAATGGCGTTTACTTCTTGGCTGGCGAAGTGTGATATTAACCCTTCAGAGCGAGGATTTTGATCATTCTTTTGATTTTCACCATTATAGCCCAGACCTAGCTTGTCGGACTTGTAGGGTATATCAGGGAGTTGTCCCCATACTGTGCGATCACCCTGTTCAATCATGGCTTTGGCATCTTTGAGAGAAGCCATAGTTGTAGCTGGAGTAGCAGGAATATGCTTGGTGGTAGAGATATCTGGAGATACAACCTCAAAAGCTTGATACGGAGTTTCGATGGATTCGCCCTCCATCTCAACATACTTGTCGTTGCTCAAGTGACTGACCATATATTCTTCTTCGCCATAGACTGTGACAACCTTTCCTTTTACTGGGTATTTTAACTTCTGATGCAGGGTAGAAGTTACAGCGTTTGCCCCATGTATCCAAGGGCGTCCTAGTAAACAGGAGTATGTTGGAAGAACGTCTATTACGGAAAAGATAACATCGAAAGTTTGAGAGCCCACTCTGATTGGGAGCTTAACTTCTCCGTACACCGTTCTTGTTGACCCATCGAAGGCTCTTACAACCACATCACTTGGTTGTAGCACAACTCCTTTGAAGTCAAGTTTTTCCAGTATTACCTTTGGTAACACGTTTAGAGAGGAACCATTGTCTATTAGCACATGAGACAGAGTGGTGCCGTTGCATTCGATAGAGATGTGCAGGGCCTTGTTGTGATTTCTTCCAGCAGGAGTTAGATCCACATCAGAGAAACCAAGACCATTGGGCACTGTAAGACTGGCGACACAATTCTCAAATTGGTCGATTGGGATTTCTTGAGGCACATGCGCAGCTTGAAGGAACTTCATTAGAGCTTTAGCATGAGCTTCTGAATATTTTAGCAGAGATAACATTGAGATTTTTGAAGCAGTATGCCCCAGTTGTTCGACAATATTGTAATCACTTTTGCAGATGATTTTCAATATTTCGTCCATCTCTTGCTTTGATGGATCCTCAGCAGTGATCTCTACCGGATTTTGAACTGGTTCGATCAGTGGCTCTTTGCCTCGAGTGTTGATATCTGGAATAGGAATTGGAACCTGGATTGGACTAGCAGCAATATTTGGAGAAATTTCTGGTGAAAAGATTCTTCCACTTCTCGTGATCTTGCTAGTGCCTGCAATGTTACTTACAGCTGAAGTAGTTAGTGTTGCGTCCTCTTTAGTCGAGGGATCCTGCTTAACTCCATGAATGTAAACATTAGTGTCATATCCCCATGGGACAGCTTTGTCTGAGGAGTATGGAAATGGAGTTGGTCTAGCAATGACTACTGATGCCACTTTGAGTGTAGCAGAAAGTTTGAATGGAGCCTTGGTAGAGATTTTGAATGGTAAGCTGGAGATCACTGAGACGTCTTCCATTCTTATCCCGTTGGCAAAGACTTTGCCCAACATGTCCATAGAAGGGAGCCTCTCAAACATAATGATACGGCGATCCATGTGTTTTTGAATTCCCATCTTTAGATTTTCACAACCATTGGGTTGGCGTGAGCAATAAAAGCAGTCGGGATCACAACCTGGAAAGTAACCAGCTTGGATGAACTTTCTTTTGACTTCGAGGAGTGGAATTGATACTTCGTTCACATCATAAATGTAAACTGTGTCTATGATAGCATTAACAGTTTTGTCATGCTTTGGCATAGGTGCTGTGATGACATTTGGAGTTTCTGGAGGATCGAACTCAATTTCTCCAGCATCTATCATGTCTTGGATTTTATTTTTCAGGGCCCAGCAGTGATCTGCGTCATGTCCTGGACAGTTTGAATGATAGGCACATGTTGCATCAGGGCGATAATTCAGAGAAGAAGTATTGACATTCTTCGGAGGACCCCTTAATGTGATCAGATCCGCTTTAAGCAAGTGCTGCAATGCCTGAGAGATTGGCATGTTGATTTTGGTGAAAGTTCTTCTTGGTGCATCTGGTCGATGCGTATATTTTGGCTGTTGATCTTTTTGAGGTGCAGATGCGGAGATCATAACTGCCCCTACAGATTGATGCTGATCACTTTTGTGACTTGTCTGAATTTGCGCTGTATTGACCTCATTTCTGATGGGCCTTTTTGTAGTACCAGAGGAGGATCCTACTTGAATTTTTCCATTTCGAATGCCACTTTCGACACGTTCTCCGGTCAGTATTAGGTCAGTGAAACCTGATGATGAACTTCCCAGCAAATGGCTATAGAATGGGCCAGTTAAAGTGCCCATGAACATGTCGACTAGTTCGCGATCAGATAAGGGTGGTTGAACCCTTCCAGCCATATCTCTCCACTTTTGTGCATACTCTTTGAAACTTTCTTTTGGTCCCATAGACATGCCTCGCAATTGAGTACGAGTGGGTGTAAGATCAGCATTGTATTGGTACTGTTTGTAAAAAGCAGCAGCTAATTCTTCCCAAGTATGAACCTTGGTATTTTCTAGCTGGTAGTACCATTCGAGTTGTGTACCTGACAGACTTTCTTGGAAAAAGTGAATCCACAATTTGTTATCTGTTGTATGAGGTTGTATCTTCCTCACATAAGATCTCAAATGTAGTTTTGGACAAGAAACTCCATCATACTTTGCAAAGGTTGGAACTTTGAATTTTGGAGGGATGACAACATCCGACACGAGTCCCAGATCATTGAAATCTAAGCCAGGTATTTTTTGTATTTCCATAGCTTTCATACGATCCTCCAACTGTTGGTATTTGTCATCATCCTGTTCGTCTCCAGAATGATCTTCTTCTTCATTTGAAGAGAGAGAGGGTTTAGCAGAACCCTGGTTGCTTTGATTATCTTCTTGTTCACCATCACCGACTATTTCAGGGATTGGTGGCTTTTTGATCTTTTTGACAGGGATCTTGATCTTCCTTCTCAGGTAACTCAAGCCTGCAGATTCTTTGGGCTTCTTCTTCTTCTTGAGTATCAGGGCTTTCAGCTCTTGTTGCCCCTTTGCCAGTTCCAGAATTGCCACTTGAACTTGGGCATTCTGTACTTCGAGATTCTTGATGCTTGCCTCAGATTCCATCTCTTCTGACTGAAATAAACAGCGAAGAGATGAGAAACCCGTCATGAGAACCTGTTATGAAATGTGTATGACTGGATGCCATGTATGCAATGTGTATGCAATGTATATGAATGCAATGTATGAAATGCAATGTATGAAATGCAATGTGTATGCAATGCATGTGAATGCATGTGTGCAATGTTTTCAAGGATCATAGAGTCTAGATTTGTTAAAGAAGCAACAAACGTTAGTTAATCAATTTATTCTTTTTTCTTTGCCTCATTTGGGCTTACAAGACAGAAAATAAAATAAATGATCTTTCAGGTCTCTCGTGGGCGCTTTTTCTTTGTCCCCAGGAATGCGTTGATTCTTTGTTCTTCTTGAAGCTGTCTGGTGAGCTCGAATAGCCTTCTCTCATAGTCCTGACAGTGTTCTTTGAAGGTGTCTCTTTCCTCTTTGAGTTGAACCCAGGATTTTTGCAACTCTTCCAAGTCAGTTGGCATATCCGGGTGTAGAATAACTTGAGGTTCGTAACCTTCGACTTCTGATTCGATAGTCACAGGTAGAACAGCGGGATAGGGCATCATGAGTTTTTGAGCATGAGTACGCACCCCTCTGAGGTAAAGTTCCATAGGAATAGAATTCCATTGCCCCAGAGTTTCGCTTTCTATTCTATAGACACTGTCCCAAGCCTGTATGAATCTTCGTCGGTGTCTGTGAGAATCATTCTCGTAATCAAACACAATGCCACGGATAATCATGTCATGAGGACCGTTGCTTCTTGCATATCCGAATTGGCGTAGAGCTAGAGAGGGATTGTAAGTGATACCTCCTTTAATGCCAAGGAGTGGCACATTAGGGTATTCTCCACAATGATCAATGATAGTAATGTCTCTTTGAAAGAAGTTGTTCCATCGGATATCTGAATGAGATAAAGACATGATTCTGTAAGACCATTGTGCTCTTTGTTCATTTCTCAGTACTGATCGGGGAAGATGACATGTAAACCACCTAGCCAGCAGTGGTATACAGCACATGAGAGTTCCTCGCTTCTTCGTGGTACGAGTGTGTAGAGAGTGTAGGATGTCTCCCAGCAATGTTGGTACCGGGTTGCGAATTAGGAAAAGGTTGATGATGTGTACACTTATGAACTGGTCGGAATTAGGGAACAAAACCAACCCATAGATCAAAAGAGCCATAACTTCTTCAAAAGCTGGATAACTTTTGTTTTCTAGCAGTAGTCGAGCCTTTTCCAGTAAGAATTTGGCAAGCAAACCCTCAACTCCACTCTTTGTTTCCCAATTGGATTTGATTTCTGACTTTTGCAAATGTAAAGCAGCAGCAATGACTTCAGGTTTTGGTTTTCTTTCTAAACCAGTGAAAGGTAATTGATCTCGGATTGGTAATCCAATTAATTCAGAGAATTCTTCCAAAGTGGGTACCAACTGGTAATCAGGAAATGTGAAGCAATGATGTTCAGGGTCGAAGAACTGGAACAGGACCCGTATCATGTCTTCTTCAAACTTTGAGGTAACCAAATGGAGTAGGTGACCATGCTTTTCAGTGAATTGAGCATTCCTGGGGAATTCTGCTACCAAGACTTTGAGTTCAGATGGCACCGTTGAGATATTGATTCGGATGTAATCTCTGGTGGCGGGAGCCATTACCTGCAAAAACAAAAGTAAACTCTTTGATCCTTGAAATGTGTAGTGAAAAATGATGTGTTTATGATGCAAACATGTGGCACACCAAAACAAATCAAACAATAGCCTTAGGTTTAAAGGCTTGCATGAGGTTGATAGGTGATACCCTCCCCTCTGAAGTTGAGTTGGTTGAAAACCTGTCCTAGAATAGTATTCGGGTTCTATGATCCTTGGAGACAACATCTCAATACGGCGCTCGGACGGCCGATCAAGAATATTCCTCGAGGATAACTAGCTTCGATCAATTTCAAAGCTAGCCACTTAATAGGCCACAAGTCAAGTTCAACTAAAAGGTTCTAAGACAAATTAGTGTTAATGACACTTCGGAAGCCTAATATACTCCTTGATCGCTTTCAAGGGACATCAGTATAAACCAAAGTATCACACTAACGATGACTACCAGATCAACCGTATCGGTACATGCCGTACAGTTTCCTTGGTCTATTGTCATATACTTAAGGTATCTCGAGATTCGGGTTAGAATCTTTCACACAAGCAAAGTACCCAAGCAAACCTGTGAAAAGTAAAGCAATCAGATCAAACAATTGAAAACATCGAAATGATCTATACTCTAAAGGTAACCCCTTTTGAAAACATTTTGAATTTGTATTCCCCAGCAGAGTCGCCAGTTCTGTGGACCGTCCTTTCGGGCCATACCCCTCCGTGGGTGGGATACGTGAACTGACTCTTTTTTGTCGATCGGACGCTTTCGCGTCACTTTTGAAAAAGTTTACAGAGTCGCCACCGACCTTTTATTTTATCCAATGAAGGAAAGGTTTATAAAAGAAACAGAAAAAAGACCTTTGAGAGATTCTGGGTAAGGGGGTAGGTTATACAAAGGGAAGGTGTTAGCACCCTTTGTATCCATGGTTATCCATGGGCTCTTTAGTTTGCTTAGCTCATTTGCTTTACTTTTCAATTGATTCGGAATGCTTTACCTGTGTTTTTGAAATACCTTTGCAAATAGAATTTGTAATGATCCTTGTGCGGATATATACAAATGCTTGTTTATCTTTCGAAAGATGTTTTGAAAAGATCGTTAATTTTGTAATGATCCGTGTTTGGATGTATACAAAATATTGTCTTTTGGAAAATTCGTTTTAAAAAAACAACAGTGTATGAGAATTTTGTTTGTTTTGATTTTGAGCAAGCAAACTAGGAGGTCTACCCTGAGTTAGGAGGTCTTTATCCTTGTTCCCTTTAAAAATCTATCCATTCGTCGGATATAAACAAAAGGTTCGATTTTGTACTCGAAACAGTAGAAATGTAACTTTGATTTTGAAAAGAGTGAAAAGGGGTTACCCTAGGAGGTGCAAATGTGATTGTGATTGAATTCAGATATTTATCTTTGAAGTTAGTGATCTGACGGTTCAGTTTTATCTTTGACATACACGCAGTTTATATGGGTGCTGGAAATTAAAATGCGGAAATGTAAAGTGCAGAAAGTAAATCTACGCTATTACATCGATTGTGCGGGAAATGTAAACTAGCCTATTTACAGAAATTTGACATCCTATACATTTATCTAGGAATTTTAAATTGCAAGAAATAAAAGGCATATTTTTTGGATTTTTTATGATTTATTTTAAATATAATTAATGCATGATTAACTAATTTAAAATAAAGAAAAGATGAAAATATGATTAAACTTAGAAAATAAGTTTGAAATATGTACAAAACATTTGTCAATTAATTTTAGAACAAAACTAATTTTTTTGGAATTTTTGAAATTGTTTTTGGATTTTTTAAGTCAATTAAAACATAATTATGCAAATAATTACACAAATAATTAAAACTTAAAGATAAAATTATCCTAAATATGTACAAAATTAGTTTATAATATATAAACAATATTTAACACAAAGAACAATTTTTTTTATGATTTTTTGAATGGTTAAAATAATTAATAAGCAAATATATAAATACATACTAATTAATTATGAAAAATATTGAAATTTTGAAGAAAAATAAAATATTTTTATTTCAGAAAATAATATATTATTTTTAGAAGTTTAAAATATTTTTTGTGGATTTTTTTGGATTTTTTAACTATTTTTAATTAATTTAACAAAGAAATTAAAATAAAATAGAAAATAAATAATAGAAATAAAAGGATACTAATCCTGTGTGGTTTGATTGAGGGGCCATAGCATGGAGCTGCGTGTGTGAGGCGTTGGATTGAAGATTGAAGTGATCCAAGGGTTCAGATTGTGAGGGCGCATGATGTGATGGTGGGGAATACACACTGAATCCAAGGAGATTCAAACTTTCTGCATGGGGCCCACGCTGGATTGACCAGCGAATGGGAATTGAGGGAAGGGCCACGCATGCAGTCAAAGAAGTCAACACTGGAGCTGGCGAACCACGCTTGGACGCGTGGTCGTCTTCAACCTCCAGAAGTAGGATTTTCTGCTTCAAATAGCGGGGGTTTTTAACCTCCTCTATTTGAACGATAAAATATGCAATTTTAGCAACCTTTGAACCTGCAAAAAGCAAACGTTAGCAATAGAAACAAGTGACCCAGATCCACTAATTAGAGTGTCCTGAATCCAAATATGTCATTAGTTTTAAGGTTTGAAGCTCATAGCTATGGATTCGAAGAAGATGAAGTTTAAGCACTCATGAGCTCGTGTTAATGGTGGAGTGTGGTTCTCACGTTGGAACACTCATGCTATAGCCCAGATCACACATATAGGACCCCATAAGTATGTTAGGATGGTTAGTTTGCATTGAAATTAGTTGTACATATGAAAACGAAAGTTAAGGCATATATACATGAAGAACATTTATATGCACTATACGACTCTCATAGGCCTATATTTATAGTTCAATCTTACTCTATAATGTTTGAGAAGATGATTAGAAAGCTTGGTTTGTATTAATATTGATTGGAGAATTGAATTTGAAATTTACAAAGTTTTGAGATTTTTTTGAGAATTTTGAGAGTTTTATGGCTATGCTCTTGCTATGTTTCGTGTGTCCCCTCTTTTGCTGAAGTATGATGCTTCTTTTATAGCCCAAAGTTGCTTGGAACTCAAGCTAAGAAGCTTTGTTGTCTTTGTTGAAAGTTTGATTTTTAAAATATTAAAAATCTTTGAATTGTTGACCAAGCTTGACTCCATTCAATGCTCTTGTCTTGCTCTTCAATTCTTGCAGAAAAAATGAAGATTCCTTGAAGTGAGTCATACTTGGAGGCCAAGCAACCATTATCCATGCATTTTCCTTTTAATTTTAATCTTAAAGTAAGATAAAATTATGCAAAAAATGGCCAATAAAGATGTGGGCTTTGTCTTGGTCGTGGGAGGCCCATAGTAACATGGCAAAGATGTTTTGGACCATAAAAACTTGGACTCATTTGGAAAAAAAACATTTTTGAGCAATGTTGATTTCATGCATTTTCCCAAAATTTAGCCAACTTCAACAAGGTGTAAATCCTTCAATTTTTGTCATGTGAAGGAGATCTTGCACTTTTTGGAAACCTCAAAGAGTCCTCTAACCAATGTCTTTGGTCTCATGTCAAAATGATATTTGGTTCTCCTTGTGTGTCCTTTTGAAAAAAGTGTCTTTTTGTTGACTTTGAAAATGACCTGTAATGTCTTTGGCCATATTTTTCAAATGGTGAATGCAATGACCATGGGATCAATTGCATTTGAAAGATAATTGAATTTCCTTCAAAATGAGCTTTGGTTGGCATTTTTTGGATGAAGGATGAGAGAGTTATGATCAGTCAAAGTTGAGTTGACTTTTCAGGCAAAAACCCTAATTTTGAATCTTAGGGTTTTGTTGATTTTTGATCTTTCCTTGATGAATTGTGATCATCCAATGATCAAATGTTGAATCCTTTGACAAAATATGGACTTTGACAAAAAATTTCATTTTTGACTGTCAGTTGACTTTTTTGGTCAAACGGGTCGTCTGTTGACTGTTTGAGCTGCTGACGGTGCGTCTGAGTGAATTGAAGTTTGAAAATTTGTATGATGGTACTTTGAGATGTATGGATGTATATGAAATCCATTTGAGCTCTCAAAACTTGTTGCTCCTGTTAAAACAAGAAAAACCCTGATTAGGGACTGTCTGTATAGGAGGCAGTTAAGCGTACCTGATTTTTGTGCAGTGTTGAGTTTCTGCTAATCATGTGATATTCAGAAGACTTCTAACACAAAAATCTTGGAAATTTGAATTGTGAATGATTGATTTGATTGATTGTACAAATCACTGTGAATTGTACTGTCTGCAGTTTGTCTGTCAACCGACTGTTCGTGTACTGAAGCAGCAGTTAAAGTGAAAAATCAACCGTCAAAGTTAATTTTCTTTTTTTTTTTTGTTGTTATTTTTGTTTTTGTTTGGTGTGAAGCATGAAAATTTATTTACATGACTTGTTAGAAACAGAAACATAATAAATAACTGATATTTACGGTATGCGGGCAAAATTACCGATAATAACCTGAAAATTGTTTACTGCACAGAAATAGAAATATTTGACTGGCAGAAAACACACAAGTTAAGATTTGATTTTTGAAAAAGAGATTTGAAAAGATTTTGAAAATAATGGAATATAGTACAAAAGTTAGTGGGAAACCAAAAACAATTGTTACCAGTATAGTGTGAGTTTCCTGCTTCTGCGCCTGCAAAAAGAGTTAACTCTGCATGATTGTGTTAGTACTATTTATCTGTAAATAAATAAATAGTATTTGTGATGTAATGAACAGTATTTGGCGTTTGCGTAAGAATAAATTCCTCTGTAAGCCAAGCTACTGTATAAGAAAAGTTTCTGAAATTTAAGTACTTCATATGCTAGGATATTTGAAATAAAAATCCATGATTATATGAAACTCTTAATTTTCAGATTGGAGTTTTCCTGAAAAAAGAAGTGGGCAAATTTTGGGGTATAACAGCGTCAAAGAAAGATAGAAAGACTTTGAGAAAGTTAGCTTGTAGATTCTTCCTGAATGAAGATGTTCTGTACAAGAGAAACTTCGACATGATTCTGCTCAGATGCGTTGACAGAAAAGAAGCAGAAATACTCATGAGAGAAATACATGAAGGTTCCTTTGGTACTCACACCAATGGACATACCATGACAAGGAAAATACTGAGAGCAGGATATTATTGGCTGACGATGGAGTCAGATTGCTACCAGTACGCAAAGAGGTGTCACAAATGTCAGATCTATGCCGACATAATTCATGTGTCACCATCTCTTCTCAACATACTCTCTTCCCCTTGGCCTTTCTCCATGTGGGGAATCGACATGATTGGAATGATCGAGCCAAAAGCGTCCAACGGACATCGCTTCATCTTGGTAGCTATAGACTATTTCACCAAATGGGTTGAGGCAGCTTCATATGCAAACATTACAAGACAAGTTGTCGTCAGGTTTATCAAGAATCACATCATCTGTCGCTACGACATTCCTAGCAAGATAATCACTGACAATGGGTCAAATTTGAATAACAAAATGATGAAGGAGCTTTGTGAAGAATTCAAGATTGAACATCACAACTCATCTCCTTACAGACCAAAGATGAATGGGGCTGTAGAAGCGGCTAACAAAAACATCAAGAAAATCGTTCAGAAGATGGTCATCACTTACAAAGATTGGCATGAAATGCTCCCGTATGCTCTTCATGGTTACCGTAAATCAGTACGTACTTCGACCGGAGCAACTCCTTTCTCCCTTGTATATGGCATGGAGGCAGTCCTACCAATAGAGGTTGAGATTCCATCAATGAGAGTATTGATGGAGGCAAAATTAACAGAAGCCGAGTGGTGTCAAAGCAGATTCGATGAATTGAACTTAATCGAAGAAAAGCGCATGACAGCGTTATGCCACGGTCAGCTATATCAACAAAGAATGAAGAAAGCTTTCGACAAAAAGGTTCGACCTCGCACAATCAAAGAAGGCGACCTTGTACTCAAAAAGATTCAATATTTTCTCACAGATTCAAGAGGGAAATGGACTCCCAATTATGACGGCCCCTACGTGGTCAAGAGAGCTTTCTCAGGAGGAGCCTTAATACTCACGACTATGGATGGAGAAGAATTCACCCGTCCTGTGAACATCGACGCAATCAAGAAATACTTCACCTAAATAATTAAAAGAACAACTCGCTAAGTTGAAAACTCGCAAAGAGCGGCTTAGGCAAAAAAGGGTGTCTCGGTGAATCGAAAACCCGAAAGGGCGATTCAGGCAAAAGTTAGAGACATAAAAAAAAATTAATCAATCCCGGTAGACTTAAAACCCGAAAAGGGTAGTTTACGCAAAAGTTAGGGATATATGGCAAGTAACTGTGTTCAGGACAAACTTGATCATTCAAAATACATAGCGGAGTATTCATCAGCAGTAGGTCATCTTCTACGAAGCACGAATACAACGCAATTCGGAGTGGAAGGGAAAGATAACGGTCGTCACGTTTCATCGTAGCCCTTTTCCCGAAAAATTACCAATTTCCAACTTTGTAAATACTCCATGGAATCAAGCATTTGGCTGATTACCATTCCATAAATAATAATTTGAGCCTTGTGATTTTCTTTGCAATCTAGTCTTATTCAGTTTCTTGAAATGCATTTCAAATTTAAACAGTCATTTTTCTTGAAACAAATGTTTTCATAAAATAAAATGAATTTACTTGCAAAAATAAAGGTGAAATTTCTTTCTGAGGTTTACAAACAATAGGAAGAATGCAAACAGTTGCTCCGAGAACGGTTGAGACTCCGGGAACCAAGATTTCCCCATGAGGTCGCTTTGCGAACATCTCCCGACGACGGATCTTCACTTCAATTCATATTACTCATTTCGGACAGCGGACAACTGATAACCAGGTATTCCCAACAGAGTTCGAACTACAAGAAGAGGACATCTTCTGATCCACAAGAATTCAGGTCGTATCATAGGATTTTACATCCGCGGCAATTCTATTCACATTCACTTTACATTTTATATTTGTCATAATATTCATGCATACATTACAACTGCATAGTCGAGTCAGGCTTTGATCATGTGAATGCCCGAGTCATTAAGGCATGAACTCAAGTTTCCCCTGCAAGTTCTGGAGAAACTTTTTCCTTCAAGACGACAGTTCATACACAAGGGTCTCCCCAAGCAAGTCAACAAATGGCAGTCTCCCTCAAAGAGATAGTTTGTTCACTTTTGGAGTTCCCCAGCCAAGATTCTCCCGCAGAGCGACACTCGACAGTCTTCTTCAGATAAGATAGTCTGTTTCGCATTTTGGAATTCTCTACAAGGCCAATGAGCGGTTCCCTTCTCCAAGAAGTGTGGATTCCCCGACATAATTGACAAGTGGTAGTTTTTCCTCCTGGAAAACAATTTGGTATTTCCCCAGCAAGGTCAAGAGATGCCACTTTTTGTCAAAGAAAATAATCCAGAATCTCCCAGCAGATCGACAAATGATCCCCAGCGGAGTCAGTGAATGGCAGTCTCTTTCAGCAAAAGACAGTTCACTCACTTTTTCGGACAAAAATAACGAATGGCAGCCTTCTTCATGAAGACAGTTCGTTTCGCTTAAAGATTCCTCAACAAAGTTAGCAAATGGCAGTCTCTTTCAGCAGAAGACAGTTTGCTCACTTTCTTTCACGACAGGGTCAACAAATGGCAGTCTCCTAGTAGAAGACAGTTTGTTCCCCTAGCAATTGGCAAATGGCAGCCTTTCCCCAAGGAAAGACAGTTTGTCTGTTAAATACTCAAGAAATCGACGAATGGCAGTTTCTTCAAACAATTTGTCTGTTTCTGGGATGTTTCATCCCCTTCAGAGTTGACAAATGGCAGTTTTCCTCCTAGGAAAATAGTTTGTTAATTCCCCTCAGAGTCGACGAATGGCAGTTTTCCTCTTAGGAAAACAGTTTGTTGGTTCCCCGGCATCAGTCGACAAATGGCGGTTTTCACCCCGAAAACAGTTCGTCTGCCTTCAAACAAAGTCATTAGCCCCTCAAAAGGATCATGAGGCCATATGACATTCTTTCAAAGACGTCAAGTCAAAAGGGAAGATGATGAAGTTTCTTTACTACCATCAAATGGCGTCTCATATCCAAGTGCTGATGAGAAGTTTGATGAGGAAACAAACCATTGAAGTTTCTTTACTACCGTCAAATGGTATCTTACCTCCAAGTGCTGGTAAGAAGTTTGATGAGGAAACAAACCCTTGAAGTTTCTTTATTTACCGTCAAATGGTATCTTACCTCCAAGTTCTGGTAAGAAGTTTGACGAGGAAACAAACCCTTGAAGTTTCTTTATTTACCGTCAAATGGTATCTTACCTCCAAGTTGTGGACCTCCGATTTTTTTTAATACCGGGCCATACCTCTGATCTGTAGAGATACGTGAACTGACTCTTTTTTGTCGCTTAATGCTTTCGCATTTTTTTGAAAATTCACAGAGTCGCCACCGACCTTTTATTTTATCCAATTAAGGAAAGGTTTATAAAAGACACAGAAAAAAGACCTTTAAGAAATTCTGGGTAAGGGGGTAGGTTATACAAAGGGAAGGTGTTAGCACCCTTTGTATCCATGGTTATCCATGGGCTCTTAAGTTTGCTTAGCTCACTTGTTTTTCGATCACTTTTCAATTGCTCTGAAATTGCTCATATGTGGTTTCAAATACCTTTGTAATTTGAATTTTGTAATGATCCATGTATGGATGTATACAAAATGCTTGTTTATCTTTCGAAAGATGTTTTGAAAAGAACGTTAACTTTGTAATAACCCGTGTTTGGATGTATACAAAGTATTGTCTTTTTTGAAAGTTTTGAAAAATCAACAGTGTATGAGAATTTTGTTTGTTTTGATTTGAGCAAGCAAACTAGGAGGTCTACCCTGAGTTGTAAGGTCTTTATCCTATTTCCTTTAAAAATCTATCCTTTCACCGGATATAAAAGCAAGGTTCGATTTTGTACTCAAAACAGTAGAATTTGACTTTGATTTTGAAAGAATGAAAAGGATTACCTGAAGAGGTGCAAGTGTGATTGTGATTGGATTCAGATATTTATCTTTGAAGTTAGTGTTCTAACGGTTCAATTTTATCTTTGACATACACGCAGTTTATATTTGCTGAAAATTAAAGTGCGGAAATGTAAAGTGCGGAAAGTAAATCTACGCTATTACATCGATTGTGCAGGAAACGTAAACTAGCCTATTTACATGAATTTGACATCCTATACATTTATCTAGGAATTTAAATTGCAGGAAAAACAAAAGGCATGTTTTTGGGTTTTTTATGATTTATTTTAATTATAATTAATTAAATTAAAATGAAGAAAAAAGATGAAAATAGATTTAAACCTAAAAATAAGTTTAAAAATATGTACAAAATATTTGTCAATTAATTTTAAAACAAAAACTATTTTTTGGAATTTTTGAAATTGATTTAAGTTAATTAAAACATAATTATGTAAATAATTATACAAATAATTAAAACTTAAAAAAGAAAATTATTCAAAATATGTACAAAATTAGTTTATAATATATAAACAATATTTATCACAAAGAACAATTTTTTTTATGATTTTTTGATTGGTTAGAATAATTAAAAAGCAAATATATAAATATATACTAATTAATTATGCAAAATATTGAAATCTTGAAGAAAAATAAAATATTTTTATTTCAGAAAATAATATATTATTTTAGAAGTCTAAAAATATTTTTTGTGTATTTTTTGGATTTTTAAAACTATTTTTAATTAATTTAACAAAGAAATTAAAATAAAATAGAAAATAAAATAGAAAATAAAAGGGATACTTATCAGGTGTGATGAGCTGGAAAGTGCATGGTATGGACTGCTTGTATGATGCGTTGGATTGGCTTTTGAGATTGATCATATGGCTCAGATTTAAAGTCACATGATAGTCTTGCATTGACTGGTCACATGGGATCACAAAGACTTTTAATAAGTCAGGTGGGTCCCATTACACATGCGTGGACCAACAGAAAAAGGGGGGAAAGCGCTGACTGATTGACTGGCCATTGGGGGAAGCGCGCGTGGAAGTCAACAAGTCCAGGGACTGTTCATCATCGTTTTCATCTCTACTGACGCAGATAACGGCGGTTTTTAACCGCCACTATTTGATAAGAAACCGCCGCTGTTTGAAGCACCTTCCAACCTGCAAAAAAATGTTAGTTTTAAACAGCGAAGGCGACCCAGATCCTCTAATTGAGGGTCTCTGAGTTCAATGGAATCATTAGTTTGGACGGAAAATGCATGGGGCCATGAAAACGAAAGCTTCAAAGCTTTGAAGCTCAAGAATGGTGGCATGTGTTCTAGGGCTTATGGCTTCCATGTAACACGTTGGATCTTCTCTATTTCATGTTGGGAACTTATAGAAACTATTAGATTACTTTGAAAAGGATTATAGCATGAGATATTGAAATTGGAAGTTTTAATGGAATATGGAAGAATAGATATGTATGTTCTATGTACAAACAAACAAGACTATTGGTTGGAACCTGTTCAATAATAATTTAGGAGAAGATTGAAGTGTTTATTTGAAGTTGATAGGAGCTTATACAAAGAAAACGAAAATTACAAGTGTTTAGGTATTTTTTTGAGAATTTTGTGTGTTTCTTTGATACCCCCTTGCTATTTTCGTGGTCCCTCTTGCTCCCCTTTGTTTGTGAAGTATTCTTGCCTTTATATAAGCCATGGAGTGCTTAGAAAATAAGCTAAGAAGTATTCATGAGCTTTGTTGAATTTTTGACTTTTCAAGCTTAAAATTTAAGCCACCATTGCTTGATCTCCACACCTCTTGACTTATGGGTTTCCTTGCTGCATAATTAAGTCACATGTGGAGGCTTTAGCTTAGAAAATAAGCTATGATTTATCCTTCCCTTTTTTCCTTTTTAATTTAATCTTAAATGATAAAATTAAATTAAAAAATGGAGAAAAATGTTATGGGCTTGGTCTTGGTCGTGGGAGGCCCATATCATCATGGAAATGATGTTTGAATGCTGAAAACTTGGCCCCTTTTGGAAAAAATGCCATTTTGAACAATGTTGATTTCATGTATTTTCCCAAAATTTAGCCAACTTCAACAAGGTGTAAATCCTTCAATTTTTGTCATATGAAGGAGATCTTGCACTTTTTGGAAACCTCAAAGAGTCCTCTAACCAATGCCTTTGGTCTCATGTCAAAATGATTTTTGAAGCTCCTTGTGTGTCCTTTTGAAAAAAGTGTCTTTTTGTTGACTTTGAAAATGACCTGTAATGTCTTTGATCATATTTTTCAAATGGTGAATCCAATGACCATGGGATCAATGGCATTTGAAAGATAATTGAATTTCCTTCAAAACAAGCTTTGGTTTGAATTTTTTGGATGAAGGATGAGAGAGTTATGATCAGTCAAAGTTGAGTTGACTTTTCAGGCAAAAACCCTAATTTTGAATCTTAGGGTTTTGTTGATTTTTGATCTTTCCTTGATGAATCATGATCATCCAATGATCAAATGATGAATACTTTGACAAAATATGGACTTTGACAAAAAATTTCATTTTTGACTGTCTGTTGACTTTTTTGGTCAAACGGGTCGTCTGTTGACTGTTTGAGCTGCTGACGGTGCGTCTGAGTGAATTGAAATTTGCAAATTTGTATGATGGTACTTTGAGATATATGGATTTGTATGAAATCCATTTGAGCTCTCAAAAACTTGTTGCTCCTGTAAAAACAAGAAAAACCCTGATTAGGGACTGTTTGTGTAGGAGACAGTTAAGCATACCTGATTTTTGTGCAGTGTTGAGTCTCTGCTAATCGCGTGATATTCAGAGGACTTCTAGAACAAAAATCTTGGAATTTTGAATTGTGAAAGATTGAGTTGATTGATGGTACAAAACACTGAGAATTGTACTGCCAGCAGTTTGGCTGTCAACTGACTGTCCAGGTATTGACGTAGCAGTTAGAGTGAAAAATCAACAGTCAAAGTTAATTTTCTTTTTTTGTTGTTTTTGCTTTTGTTCTATGTGAAAAATGAAATTTTATTTACATGACTTGTTAGGAAAAAAACATAGACATAATAAATAACTAATATTTACTGTTACCAGTACAGTCTGAGTTTCCTGATTCTGCGCCTGCAAAAAGATTTAACTCTGTACCAATTGTGTCAGTACTATTTATCTGTAAATAAATAAATAGCATGTGTGAAGTAATAAACAGCATTTGGCGTTTGCGTAAGAATAAATTCAACTGCAAGCCAAATTACTGTATAAGAAAAATTCTAAAAACTAAGTATTTCATATGTCAGGATATTTGTTGAAATAAAAATCCATGATTATATGAGACTCTTAATTTTCAGATTGGAGTTTTCTTGAAAAATATGTGGGCAAATTTTGGGGTATAACAGTTGCCCCTATTCAATCTTCTTAAACCTGAAGAGATTGTCTGAAATCTGAAGGTAGAAGATGATTGAATATTTAGATGCCCTGAAAATTTGCACTTACCTTGATCAGAAGAGATGTGGGAAGTTGCATTTGAATGTCGTCTGCGAAATGTTGTTGGCAGATTGAAACATTACCTGAGATGGGCTTTCAGATGCCACCTGGTAAATGGGTTGAGGGTTTGTTCATCAGAATGAATCCATTGATTATATCTTGATGAAGGATTTGAAAGTCTTTGTGTTGACTGTTTCGGAACCGTCCAAGGTTACCGCTTTAAGTCTTGGAAGATAATCGTTACGGAACTTGTCCAAAGTTTTTCCGATTTAGATTTTGGGAAGTTGATCATTGTGGAACCGTCTGAGGTATCGCTTTAGATCTGCAACGTTAGATCGTTCTGGAACCGTCTGAGGTATCGCTTTAGATCTTTGATGTTAGATCGTTTTGGAACCGTCTGAGGTATCGACTTTGATCTGTGATGCTAGATCGTTTTGGAACCGTCTGAGGTATCGACTTTGATCTGTGATGCTAGATCGTTTTGGGAACCGTCTGAGGTATCGACTTTGATCTGCAATATTAGATCGTTTTGGAACCTTCTGAGGTATCGCTTTAGATCTGCAACGTTAGATCGTTCTGGAACCGTCTGAGGTATCGCTTTAGATCTGCAACGTTAGATCGTTCTGGAACCGTCTGAGGTATCGCTTTAGATCTTTGATGCTAGATCGTTTTGGAACCGTCTGAGGTATCGCTTTAGATCTGTGATGTCTTTTTTTGAGTTGGTGAGTGATCAGAATGAATCTTTGGCTTGATTATATCTGAGAGAACCGTTCATGGAATTCAGGTGAACACGGCATGTGATTGAGAACATCTTTGTTGAAGATATCTGCCTACCTGAAAAAATCAAGTTAGTGATATGCAATGTTTATGATGCATGTAAATGTGAGATATTCCCGGAGAAATATGCATGTGATGTTGTGCATGATGTATGATGTATGAATATGCGCATGATGCATGATGTGTGATGCATGATGTATGAATATGAATATGTGAATGTATGAATGTATGAAGGTATGAATGTGATGTCAAGCTTCTATTTGGGAAAATAAATTCCCGCTAGTCAGCTGGACATGAATGTATTGTGATCGTTGATGATCTTTTGTCTTGCTTGAGTACCCTCGTCTGGGGAAATTCTTTGAGAACCCAGGTATCCCGTTGAAGGATCTTTGACTACTGCTTGGGGAACCAAAGGTAACTGGAAGTTCTGATGCCCTTTCAAATGGGAATGAGGAAGGTGCATAATCCTCCGATGCACTATCTGACCAAGTCCGGGTGCGGGGATCACACCTTCTGAAGATAGTAATCTGGAACAAACCTGCTGGGGAATAAGACTTCTTTTGAAGAGAAAATCTTTTTGAGGAATTTGCTGAGAAATGCGTTTCTCTTGGTGATTTCCTTCTGATGGAATGATGTCCAGATGATCGGGACATTTCCTGAATGCCATCCCTGTTTTTCCTGGTAAACATCAATCATATTCAAATGCATATGTTCATTCAAAATTATCATTGGGATGCTTACGTATTTAAACAGAAGAAATGAAAATAGTGATTTTTGAAAGAGCTGCATTGAAAAGAGCCATGATAGGCGGGTTAGCACAGGGAGACAACAATCCTAGAAGTAGGAAACTGTCAGAAAGTTTTGAAAAATATTTATGAAGATAAATAGCTATGTGAAAATGATCCAGTCAAGTTTCAACTCTGCTATTGCCAATCTTTCTTCGAGCATCTCATCCCTCACTTGTTGGAAGAAAGTGATTAGACTGATCGGTGTCTTTGAGGTGTTGAATCTTGATGGTGAGTAGGCAGCTGAACGGAACACAGTTGTATGCTTCATTCCCTAACTTTTGCCTAGGCCGCCCTTTCAGGTTTTCAGCCTACCGGGATAGTATTTGTTTAGTCTCTAATTTTTGCCTGGACCGCCCTTCCGGGTTTTCAATCCACCGAGGCGCTCATTTTTGCCTAAGTTGCCCTTTCAGGTTTTCAACTTAGCGAGCTGTTTTTTTTTTTTTAAGAGAAGTATTTTTTTGACTATGTCAGCATTCACAGGGTGTGGGAAATCCTCACCATCCATGGTGGTAAGCAACATGGCGCCGCCGGAGAATATTTTCTTGATTATGAATGGTCCCTCGTAGGTGGGAGTCCATTTTCCTCTGGGATCACCTTGTGGTAAGATGATGCGTTTGACAACCAAGCCACCAGTTTGGTATGCTTGACTTTTGACTTTTTTGTTGAAGGCTTTGATCATACGCTTTTGGTATAGCTGACCATGACAAATAGCTGCGAGCCTTTTCTCATCAATCAAGTTTATCTGGTCCAACCGTGTTTGAATCCAATCGTCTTCGTCTAGATTGGCCTCTTTCATAATCCTTAGGGAAGGAATCTGAATTTCAATTGGAAGAACTGCCTCCATACCATAGACTAAGGAAAATGGAGTTGCCCCTGTTGAAGTACGCGCAGATGTGCGATAACCATGAAGAGCAAAAGGTAACATCTCATGCCAGTCTTTGTAGGTTACTGTCATTTTTTGTATGATTTTCTTGATGTTCTTGTTGGCAGCTTCCACCGCGCCGTTCATCTTTGGTCGATATGGAGAAGAATTATGATGCTTGATCTTGAACTGTGTGCAAAGTTCAGTAATCATTCTGTTGTTTAGATTTGTGCCATTGTCCGTGATAATCCGTTCAGGGATGCCGTACCGACAAATGAGGTTGTATTTGATGAACCGGGCCACCACATTTTTGGTGACAGAAGCAAATGAAGCTGCTTCTACCCACTTTGTGAAGTAGTCAATAGCGACCAGGATAAAGCGATGTCCGTTGGAGGCAGTAGGTTTGATTTCTCCAATCATATCAATACCCCACATTGCAAAAGGCCAAGGAGCCGTCAGGACGCTTAATGGAACTGGAGGTACATGTACTTTGTCAGCATATATCTGGCATTTGTGACATGTTCGGGAGTGATGGTGGCAGTCTGTTTCCATGGTAGACCAGTAATAACCTGCTCTAAGGATCTTTTTAGCCATTGTATGTCCACTGGAATGAGTACCGAAGGTACCATTGTGTATTTCTTCCATGATTTGTTCCGCTTCCTTCTTGTTTACACAGCGAAGTAAAGTCGAGTCATGGTTGCGTTTGTATAGGGTTCCATTGCTTAGAAAGAATTTAGCAGCAAATCTCCTTAGAAACTTTCTGTCATTAATGGATGCCCCTTCAGGGTACTCCTGAGCTTTGAGATATCTTTTTACCTCATGGAACCATGGTTTTTCCTCGGTTCCTTCGGTATTGATCTCATTGCAATAGGATGGTTCATCTTGCCTGTAGATGGTGATCATAGGCGCCTCGTTGTCCCACCTGACTTTGAACATGGATGACATGGTAGCTAAAGCATCAGCTAGTTGATTTTCCTCGCGTGGGATGTGTTCGAAAGTGATTTCTTCGAAGTAAAGAATCAAACTCAGCACATATTCTTTGTAAGGAATTAGATTCGGGTGCTTTGTGTCCCATTCCCCTTTGACTTGGTAGATTACCAAGGCCGAGTCTCCGTAGACTTCCAAGAATTTGATTCTTAGATCGATTGCAGCTTTAAGACCCAGAATACATGCTTCGTATTCGGCTATATTGTTAGTGCAATTGAAGCATAATCTGGCAGTGAACGGTGTGTAACTTCCTGCGGGGGAAATGATCACAGCTCCGATGCCATTGCCAAGTGCATTAGAAGCTCCGTCAAAAACCATAGTCCACCGGGATCCTGGCTCGGATCCTTCTTCTGGTCCTGGTTGTTTGTAGTCATTGACTAGCATAATGTCTTCGTCTGGGAAGTCAAAGTTCAATGCTTGATAATCATCCACTGCTTGATGAGCCAGATGATCAGCTACCACACTTCCTTTGATTGCTTTTTGTGAAGTGTATTGAATGTCATATTCTGTTAAGATCATTTGCCATCTTGCTATTCTTCCAGAGAGAGCGGGTTTTTCGAACACGTATTTGATGGGATCCATCTTGGAGATTAGGAAAGTGGTGTGATTTAGCATGTACTGTCTTAGTCGGCGAGCTGCCCAAGCTAAGGCACAACAAGTTTTTTCGAGTAGTGAGTATCTTGTTTCACAATCGGTAAACTTTTTGCTAAGATAGTAGATTGCGTGCTCCTTTCGGCCGGATTCGTCATGTTGTCCTAGTACACACCCCATTGAGTCTTCTAAAACAGTTAGGTACATTATCAGAGGTCTGCCTTCCACAGGTGGCAACAAGATTGGAGGTTTTTGGAGATATTCTTTGATTTTGTCAAAGGCTAACTGGCATTTGTCATTCCACCTTTCCACTTGATCTTTCTTCAACAGTTTGAAGATCGGCACACAAGTAGTAGTCATGTGGGCAATAAATCGGGCGATGTAATTCAGACGTCCCAAGAATCCTCTGACTTGTTTCTCGGTACGAGGTATAGGCATTTCTTGAATGGCTTTAACCTTGGCGGGATCAACCTCAATACCTTTGTCGCTGACGATGAAACCTAAGAGTTTGCCGGATCTTACTCCAAAGGTACACTTATTTGGGTTCAGTCGCAACTTGTATTTCTTGAGTCTGTCAAACAACTTGTGTAAATGACCCAGATGTTCTTCCTCGGTGTTGGATTTTGCAATCATGTCATCGACATACACCTCTATTTCTTGATGAATCATATCATGAAATAGCGCTACCATTGCACGTTGATAGGTGGCTCCGGCGTTTTTCAGACCAAAGGGCATTACTTTGTAACAAAAGGTTCCCCAGGGTGTTGTGAAGGTTGTTTTTTCCATGTCTTCGGGTGCCATCTTGATTTGATTGTACCCTGAGAATCCGTCCATAAAGGAGAATACCTTGCATTGTGCGGTATTGTCAACCAGTACATCGATGTGTGGTAAAGGGAAATCATCTTTGGGGCTTGCCCGGTTCAGATCTCTGTAGTCCACGCACATTCTGACTTTCCCGTCTTTTTTAGGTACAGGGACAATGTTAGCTATCCATGGAGGATAACTTACAACTTTTAGGAATCCGGCATTGAACTGTTTTTCAACCTCGTCTTTGATCTTTTTTGACATATCAGGCCTACTTCTTCGTAGTTTCTGTTTGACTGGAATGCTACCTTCTTTGATTGGTAGGCGATGAACTACGATGTCCGTGTCAAGGCCTGGCATATCCTCATAGGACCAGGCGAATATCTCGACGTAGTCTCGCAGCATTTGAATCAGTCTTTGCTTGACGCTGTGTTCTAAATCAGCCCCTATTTTGACTTCTTTCTTTTCTTCGTTGTTGCCCAAGTTGATGACCTCAATTGGCTCCTCGTGAGGCTGTATGGCCTTGTCTTCTTGTTCTAGCAGCCTTGCAAGTTCTCTTGGCACTTCACAATCTTCCTCACTTTCGTCCTCAGTTTGGTAGATCGGATTTTCAAAGTCATGACGGGCAATAGCAGAATCGTTGTTGACTGGATCCAGAGTGTATGTGAATCTGCATGTTAATTATGTGAGTATGTGTGAAGAAAAAAACATAGCTATTTGAAAGCGAAGAAAGAAGGAAAAAGGATCACAAAATTTAAATATGCAAGCGTCCCATGATTTTATTGAATGCACATGATCATGATATGATAAGCCCTCGTAGAAGGACCAGTGTGCTAAGGCACACGGCTTTCAAGCTCATGGTTCGATTTTTCAGGAACCACTTTTATCTTTGCACATTATACACAAAGAAAACAGGAAATGGCATTTACTCCTGGTCAAAGGAGATCACATCCTCAGCTTTCCAGTTGTTCAATTCACTGTTGTGAGCAGGGGATACCCAGCTGTTCCAGTTGCAGTTGTCTTTTTCATCTTCCACAGCATTGATTTCATTAGTGGGAAAATGAGCCGGTGATCCTTCGGGATAAGGGATATACTCTGCTGGATACGAGAGCCCAGGCTGAGATATTTCGGTCGGCTGAGCGAGATGCTCGATAAGGCCGTCCCATGCAGTCGGGATGATGTTTTGAATAGAGACTTGTGCATCCTGGTGAGGAGTGTATGCTGACAGAAAGCAACCCTCGTTAATTGGTATTTCCCTGGCTTTTTCAAGAGCGAAATTGTCATCGTACTGTTCATCCCATCCAGTTGGGACAATGTCTCTCATAGCAATTTGTGAGCTCGGAGGAGCGGAATATTTCACCATATAGTCATATTTGCCGCTGGGTTCTCCTAGCGTGTCCCATACTTCTTTGGGTGGATTTTGATATTGCTCAGTGACGGGACTTGTGAAACTTTCGTTATTTCCAATTTGATTACCCCATCCAGTCGGGGTAAGGTCCTCCATAGCAATATAAGAATTCTGAGGTTCGGCATACTGATAATTATATCCGCCGTTTGGTTCTTGAACAACATCCCACATTCCCATGGAAATGGGTGGAATCTCATCTGGATATGGCTGAATGATATGGTTTATGAACACTCCTTCATCTTTAATAGCGTTTACTTCTTGGCTGACGAAGTGTGACATCAATCCTTCAGAACGAGGACTTTGATCATTCTTTTGATTTTTGCTATCATAGCCCAGGCCTAGCTTGTCAGATTTGTAGGGTATATCGGGAAGCTGTCCCCATACTGCGCAATCACCCTGTTCAATCATGGCTTTGGCATCTTTGAGAGAAGCCATAGTTGTAGTTGGAGTAGCAGGAATATGCTTGGTGGTAGAGACATCTGGAGAGACCACCTCAAATGATTGGCATGGAGTTTCGATGAATTCGTCCTCCAACTCAACATATTTGGAATTGCTTAGGTGACTAACCACATATTCCTCTTCGCCATAGACTGTGACAATCTTTCCTTTTACTGGATATTTTAACTTCTGATGCAGGGTAGAAGTTACAGCGTTTGCCCCATGTATCCAAGGGCGTCCGAGTAAACAGGAGTAGGCTGGGTGAATTTCCATTACGTAAAAGATAGAATCAAAGATTTGAGAACCCACTCTGATTGGGAGATTCACTTTTCCGTATACCGTTCTGGTTGACCCGTCAAAGGCTCTTACCACAACATCGCTTGGTTGTAACACAATTCCTTCGAAGTCAAGCTTTTCTAGTACTGTTTTTGGTAACACGTTCAGAGAAGAACCGTTATCTACTAGCACATGAGATAGAGTGGTGCCATTACATTCAATGGAGATATGTAAGGCTTTGTTGTGATTTTTTCCAGCAGGGGTTAGATCCACATCGGAGAAACCGAGACCATTGCTCACGGTTAGATTGGCAACACAATTCTCAAATTGGTCGACTGAAATCTCTTGAGGCACATGCGCAGCTTTCAGGAACTTCATCAGAGCTTTGGCATGAGCTTCTGAATACTTTAGCAGAGATAGCATTGAGATTTTTGAAGCAGTGTGCCCCAGTTGCTCAACAATATTGTAATCACTCTTGCAGATGATTTTCAATATTTCCTCCATTTCTTGCTTTGATGGATCCTCAGCAGTGATCTCCACCGGGGTTTGAATTTTTTCAACTTGTGGCTCTTTGCCTCGAGCGTTGACATTTTGATTAGGAACTGGGACTCGGACTGGACCAGCAGCAACATTTGGAGAAATTTCTGGTGAAAAGATTCTTCCATTTCTCGTGATCTTGCTGGTACCCACAATATTACCCACAGTTGGAGTAGTTAACTTTGCGGTCTCTTCAGTCGAGGTACCCTGCTTAACTCCATGAACATAAACATTAGTGTCGTATCCCCATGGGACAGCTTTGTCTGAGGAGTATGGAAATGGAGTTGGACTAGCAATGACTACTGATGCCACTTTGAGTGTAGCAGAAATTTTGAATGGAGTCTTGGCAGAGATTTTGAATGGTAAGCTGGAGATCACTGAGACATCCTCTATTCTCATCCCGTTTGTAAAGACTTCGCACAACACGTCCATAGAAGGGAGCCTCTCAAACATAATGATACGGTGATCCATCCATTTTTGAATTCCCATCCTCAGATTTTCACAACCATTGGGCAGGCAGGAGCAATAAAAGCAGTCGGGGTCACACCCTGGAAAGTAACCAGCTCGGATTAGCTTTCCTTTGACTTCGCAGAGTGGAGTTGATAATTCGTTCACATCATAGATGTAAACAGTGTCCAGGATAGCGTTGACAGTTTTGTCATGCTTTGGCATAGGTGCAGTGATGACATTTGGAGTTTCTGGAGGATCGAACTCAATTTCACCAACATCTATCATATCTTGTATTTTATTTTTCAGGGCCCAGCAGTGATCTGCGTCATGTCCTGGACAGTTTGAGTGATAGGCACATGTCACATCAGGGCGATAATTCGGAGAGGAAGTGTTGACATTCCTTGGAGGACCTCTTAAGGTGATCAGATCTGCTTTTAGCAAGTGCTGCAATGCCTGAGAAATTGGCATGTTGATTTTGGTAAAATTTCTTCTTGGTGCATCTGGCCGATGCGTATATTTTGGCTGTTGATCTTTTTGAGGTGCAGATGCGGAGATCAGAACTGCCCCTACAGATTGATGCTGCTCACTTTTGCGACTTTTTTGAATTTGTGTTGCATTGACCTCATTTCTCCCGCTGATGGGCCTTTTCGTAGTACCAGAGGTGGAACCTATTTGAATTTTTCCATTTTGAATGCCACTTTCGACACGTTCTCCGGTCAGTATCAGGTCAGTGAAACCTGATGATGAGCTTCCCAGCAAATGGCTATAGAAAGGGCCAGTTAAAGTGCCCATGAACATGTCAACTAGTTCGCGATCAGATAAGGGTGGTTGAACCCTTCCAGCCATATCTCTCCATTTTTGTGCATATCCTTTGAAACTTTCTTTTGGTCCCATAGACATGCCCCTTAGTTGAGTACGGGTTGGCGCAAGATCAGCATTGTATTGGTACTGTTTGTAAAAAGCAGCAGCTAATTCTTCCCAAGTACGAACCTTGGTATTTTCCAGCTGATAGTACCATTCGAGTTGTGTACCCGACAGACTTTCTTGGAAGAAGTGAATCCACAATTTGTTATCTGTTGTATGAGGTTGTATCTTCCTCACATAGGATCTCAGATGTAGTTTCGGGCAAGAAACTCCATCATATTTCGCAAAGACTGGAACTTTGAATTTTGGAGGGATAACAACATCCGAGATGAGCCCCAGATCATTGAAATCTAAGCCAGGTATTTTTTGTATCTCCATAGCTTTCATACGGTCTTCCAGCTGTTGGTATTTTTCATCATCTGGTTCGTCCCCAGAATGATCATTTTCTTCATTTGAAGAGAGAGAGGGTTTAGCAGAACCCTGGTTGCTTTGATTGTCTTCTTGTTCATCATCACCGACTGTTTCAGGGATCGGTGGCTTTGTGAAATTTTTGACTGGGATTTTGATCTTTCTTCTCAGGTGACTCACACCTACAGATCCTTTGGGCTTCTTTTTCTTCTTGATTATCAGGGCTTTCAGTTCTTGTTGCCCTTTTGCCAGTTCCAGAATTGCCACTTGAACTCGGGCATTCTGTGCTTCGAGATTCTTGATGCTCATTTCGGATTCCATCTCTTCTGACTGAAATAAACAGCGAGAAGATGAGAAATCCGTCATGTGAACCTATTATGCCATGTGTATGACTGGATGCCATGTGTATGCAATGTATGAAATGTATATGCAATGTATATGAATGCAATGTATGAAATGTATATGCAATGCATGAAATGTAATGTGTGTGCAATGTTTCAAGGATCTTAGAGTTTAGATTTGTTAAAGAAGAAACAAACGTTAGTTAATCAATTTATTTCTTTCTTTTTTTTTTTTTTTTGCCTCATTTGGGCTTACAAGACAGAAATAAAATAAATGATCCTTCAGGTCTCCCGTGGACGCTTTCTCTTTGCCCCCAGGAATGTGTTGATCTGCTGTTCTTCTTGAAGCTGTCCGGTGAGCTCTAATATCCTTCTCTCATAGTCCTGACAGTATGATTTGAAGGTGTCTCTTTCCTCTTTGAGCTGAACCCAAGATTTTTGCAACTCTTCTAGGTCAGTTGGCATGTCCGGGTGTAGAATAACTTGAGGTTCATATCCTTCGACCTCTGGTTCAATAGTCACAGGTAGAACAGCAGGATATGGCATAAGGAGTTTCTGAGCATGAGTACGGACCCATCTGAGGTAGGGTTCCATAGGAATAGAATTCCATTGCCCCAGAGTTTTGCTTTCTATTCTATAGACACTGCCCCATGCATGTATGAACCTTCGTCGGTGTCTATGAGAATCATTTTCGTAATCAAACACAATGCCATGGATAATCATGTCATGAGGACCGTTGCTCCTTGCATATCCGAATTGGCGTAGAGCTAAAGAGGGATTGTAAGTGATGCCTCCTTTGATGCCAAGGAGTGGTACATTAGGGTACTCTCCACAATGATCAATGATAGTAATGTCTCTTTGAAAGAAGTTGTTCCACCGGATATCTGAATGAGACAAAGACATAATCCTGCGAGACCAATGCATTCTTTGTTCATTTCTCAACACTGATCGGGGAAGATGAAATGTAAACCACCTAGCCAGTAGTGGTATACAGCACATGAGAGTTCCTCGCTTCTTCATGGTACGAGTGTGTAGAGAATGTAGAATGTCTCCCAGCAATGTTGGTACCGGGTTACGGATTAGGAAAAGGTTGATGATGTGTACACTTATGAACTGGTCGGGATTAGGGAATAAAACCAACCCATAGATCAAAAGTGCCATAACTTCCTCAAAAGCTGGATAACTTTTGTTTTCTAGCAGTAGTCGAGCCTTTTCCAATAAGAACTTGGCAAGTAAACCCTTAACTCCACTTTTTGTTTCCCAATTGGACTCGATTTCTGATTTCCGCAGATGTAAAGCAGCAGCAATGACTTCAGATTTTGGAATCCTTTCTAAACCAGTGAAAGGTAATTGATTTTGAACAGGCAATCCCATTAGTTCAGAGAATTCTTCCAAAGTGGGTACCAACTGGTAATCAGGAAAGGTAAAGCAATGATGTTCAGGGTCAAAGAACTAGAACAGGACCCGTATCATGTCTTCTTCAAATTTTGAGGTAACCAAATGGAGTAGGTGACCATGCTTTTCAGTGAATTGAACATTCCTGGGGAATTCTGACACTAAGTCTTTTAGTTCGGACGGTACCGTTGAGATGTTGATTCGGATGTAATCTTTGGTGGCGGGAGCCATTACCTGCAAAAACAAAGGTAAACTCTTTGATCCTTGAAGTGTTTGGTGCAAAAAATGATATGCTTATGATGCAAACATGTGGCACACAAAAACAAATCAAACAATAGCCTTAGGTTTAAAGGCTTGCATGGAGCTGATAGGTGATACCCTCCCCACTGAAGTTGAGTTGGTTAAAACCTGTCCTAGAATTGGATTCGGGTTCTATGATCCTTGGAAGTAACATCTCAATACGGCGCTCGAGCGGCCGATCAAAATATTCCTCGAGGATAACTAACTTCGATCAATTTCAAAGCTAGCCACTTAATAGGCCACAAGTCAAGTTCAACTAAAAAGGTTCTAAGACAAATTAGTGTTTAATGACATTTCGGAAGCCTAATATACTCCTTGATCGTTTTCAAGGGACATCAGTATAAACCAAAGTATCTCACTAACGATGACTACCAGATCAACCGTATCGGTACATGCCGTACAGTTTCCTTGGTCTATTGTCATATACTTAAGGTATCTCGAGATTCGGGTTAGAATCTTTCACACAAGCAAAATACCCAAGCAAGCCTTTGAAAAATAGAGCAATCAAGTCAATCAATTGAAAACATCGAAGTGATCTATTCTCTTAAGGTAACCCCTTTTGAAAACATTTTGTTTTTGAAAGTATTTCCCCAGCAGAGTCGCCAGTTCTGTGGACCTCCGATTTTTTTTAATACCGGGCCATACCTCTGATCTGTAGAGATACGTGAACTGACTCTTTTTTGTCGCTTAATGCTTTCGCATTTTTTTGAAAATTCACAGAGTCGCCACCGACCTTTTATTTTATCCAATTAAGGAAAGGTTTATAAAAGACACAGAAAAAAGACCTTTAAGAAATTCTGGGTAAGGGGGTAGGTTATACAAAGGGAAGGTGTTAGCACCCTTTGTATCCATGGTTATCCATGGGCTCTTAAGTTTGCTTAGCTCACTTGTTTTTCGATCACTTTTCAATTGCTCTGAAATTGCTCATATGTGGTTTCAAATACCTTTGTAATTTGAATTTTGTAATGATCCATGTATGGATGTATACAAAATGCTTGTTTATCTTTCGAAAGATGTTTTGAAAAGAACGTTAACTTTGTAATAACCCGTGTTTGGATGTATACAAAGTATTGTCTTTTTTGAAAGTTTTGAAAAATCAACAGTGTATGAGAATTTTGTTTGTTTTGATTTGAGCAAGCAAACTAGGAGGTCTACCCTGAGTTGTAAGGTCTTTATCCTATTTCCTTTAAAAATCTATCCTTTCACCAGATATAAAAGCAAGGTTCGATTTTGTACTCAAAACAGTAGAATTTGACTTTGATTTTGAAAGAATGAAAAGGATTACCTGAAGAGGTGCAAGTGTGATTGTGATTGGATTCAGATATTTATCTTTGAAGTTAGTGATCTAACGGTTCAATTTTATCTTTGACATACACGCAGTTTATATTTGCTGAAAATTAAAGTGCGGAAATGTAAAGTGCGGAAAGTAAATCTACGCTATTACATCGATTGTGCAGGAAACGTAAACTAGCCTATTTACATGAATTTGACATCCTATACATTTATCTAGGAATTTAAATTGCAGGAAAAACAAAAGGCATGTTTTTGGGTTTTTTATGATTTATTTTAATTATAATTAATTAAATTAAAATGAAGAAAAAAGATGAAAATAGATTTAAACCTAAAAATAAGTTTAAAAATATGTACAAAATATTTGTCAATTAATTTTAAAACAAAAACTATTTTTTGGAATTTTTGAAATTGATTTAAGTTAATTAAAACATAATTATGTAAATAATTATACAAATAATTAAAACTTAAAAAAGAAAATTATTCAAAATATGTACAAAATTAGTTTATAATATATAAACAATATTTATCACAAAGAACAATTTTTTTTATGATTTTTTGATTGGTTAGAATAATTAAAAAGCAAATATATAAATATATACTAATTAATTATGCAAAATATTGAAATCTTGAAGAAAAATAAAATATTTTTATTTCAGAAAATAATATATTATTTTAGAAGTCTAAAAATATTTTTTGTGTATTTTTTGGATTTTTAAAACTATTTTTAATTAATTTAACAAAGAAATTAAAATAAAATAGAAAATAAAATAGAAAATAAAAGGGATACTTATCAGGTGTGATGAGCTGGAAAGTGCATGGTATGGACTGCTTGTATGATGCGTTGGATTGGCTTTTGAGATTGATCATATGGCTCAGATTTAAAGTCACATGATAGTCTTGCATTGACTGGTCACATGGGATCACAAAGACTTTTAATAAGTCAGGTGGGTCCCATTACACATGCGTGGACCAACAGAAAAAGGGGGGAAAGCGCTGACTGATTGACTGGCCATTGGGGGAAGCGCGCGTGGAAGTCAACAAGTCCAGGGACTGTTCATCATCGTTTTCATCTCTACTGACGCAGATAACGGCGGTTTTTAACCGCCACTATTTGATAAGAAACCGCCGCTGTTTGAAGCACCTTCCAACCTGCAAAAAAATGTTAGTTTTAAACAGCGAAGGCGACCCAGATCCTCTAATTGAGGGTCTCTGAGTTCAATGGAATCATTAGTTTGGACGGAAAATGCATGGGGCCATGAAATCGAAAGCTTCAAAGCTTTGAAGCTCAAGAATGGTGGCATGTGTTCTAGGGCTTATGGCTTCCATGTAACACGTTGGATCTTCTCTATTTCATGTTGGGAACTTATAGAAACTATTAGATTACTTTGAAAAGGATTATAGCATGAGATATTGAAATTGGAAGTTTTAATGGAATATGGAAGAATAGATATGTATGTTCTATGTACAAACAAACAAGACTATTGGTTGGAACCTGCTCAATAATAATTTAGGAGAAGATTGAAGTGTTTATTTGAAGTTGATAGGAGCTTATACAAAGAAAACGAAAATTACAAGTGTTTAGGTATTTTTTTGAGAATTTTGTGTGTTTCTTTGATACCCCCTTGCTATTTTCGTGGTCCCTCTTGCTCCCCTTTGTTTGTGAAGTATTCTTGCCTTTATATAAGCCATGGAGTGCTTAGAAAATAAGCTAAGAAGTATTCATGAGCTTTGTTGAATTTTTGACTTTTCAAGCTTAAAATTTAAGCCACCATTGCTTGATCTCCACACCTCTTGACTTATGGGTTTCCTTGCTGCATAATTAAGTCACATGTGGAGGCTTTAGCTTAGAAAATAAGCTATGATTTATCCTTCCCTTTTTTCCTTTTTAATTTAATCTTAAATGATAAAATTAAATTAAAAAATGGAGAAAAATGTTATGGGCTTGGTCTTGGTCGTGGGAGGCCCATATCATCATGGAAATGATGTTTGAATGCTGAAAACTTGGCCCCTTTTGGAAAAAATGCCATTTTGAACAATGTTGATTTCATGTATTTTCCCAAAATTTAGCCAACTTCAACAAGGTGCAAATCCTTCAATTTTTGTCATATGAAGGAGATCTTGCACTTTTTGGAAACCTCAAAGAGTCCTCTAACCAATGCCTTTGGTCTCATGTCAAAATGATTTTTGAAGCTCCTTGTGTGTCCTTTTGAAAAAAGTGTCTTTTTGTTGACTTTGAAAATGACCTGTAATGTCTTTGATCATATTTTTCAAATGGTGAATCCAATGACCATGGGATCAATGGCATTTGAAAGATAATTGAATTTCCTTCAAAACAAGCTTTGGTTTGAATTTTTTGGATGAAGGATGAGAGAGTTATGATCAGTCAAAGTTGAGTTGACTTTTCAGGCAAAAACCCTAATTTTGAATCTTAGGGTTTTGTTGATTTTTGATCTTTCCTTGATGAGAGAGTTATGATCAGTCAAAGTTGAGTTGATTGATGGTACAAAACACTGAGAATTGTACTGCCAGCAGTTTGGCTGTCAACTGACTGTCCAGGTATTGACGTAGCAGTTAGAGTGAAAAATCAACAGTCAAAGTTAATTTTCTTTTTTTGTTGTTTTTGCTTTTGTTCTATGTGAAAAATGAAATTTTATTTACATGACTTGTTAGGAAAAAAAACATAGACATAATAAATAACTAATATTTACTGTTACCAGTACAGTCTGAGTTTCCTGATTCTGCGCCTGCAAAAAGATTTAACTCTGTACCAATTGTGTCAGTACTATTTATCTGTAAATAAATAAATAGCATGTGTGAAGTAATAAACAGCATTTGGCGTTTGCGTAAGAATAAATTCAACTGCAAGCCAAATTACTGTATAAGAAAAATTCTAAAAACTAAGTATTTCATATGTCAGGATATTTGTTGAAATAAAAATCCATGATTATATGAGACTCTTAATTTTCAGATTGGAGTTTTCTTGAAAAATATGTGGGCAAATTTTGGGGTATAACACAAGTGCTGGTAAGAAGTTTGATGAGGAAACAAACCCTTGAAGTTTCTTTATTTACCGTCAAATGGTATCTTACCTCCAAGTGCTGGTAAGAAGTTTGACGAGGAAACAAACCCTTGAAGTTTCTTTATTTACCGTCAAATGGTATCTTACCTCCAAGTGCTGGTAAGAAGTTTGACGAGGAAACAAACCTTTGAAGTTTCTTTATTACCATCAAATGGTATCTCATCTCCAAGTGCTGATGAGAAGTTTGATGAGGAAACAAACCTTTGGAAATTTTCTCTTTATCTGAGATATTGTCCAAACGCGACTGAGACCAGTTTCGAGATATGGACATCTGAAACAAGAGGAGGTTGTTTACCTTTTTCTAAGTATCAACACTTAGTTAAAGAAGATGGATTGCGCATCCTACACTGCCATCCATTCGCCATAATCCACATCAAGTATTTCTACAGGAGTTTGTCTCCTCATCCCCCGCCAAGTGCGACGACGGGATCAAGTCATCCGAAGATTTTATCAATTACAACATCTCAGGAGCGCCCAAAATTCGGGCATTCTTTGATATTTAAGTCTCTTTTACGCAGGAGAGATCGAGATATCAATCTCTCTCCCTCCAAATAAAAGAAAATTAAATAGGGGCATCTGTCATACCCTAATTTTTGACCCCCCTGAGATGACATATCTTCAAGATTTTCATCAGGTCAAAGCAAGTACCCAGAGCAGTCACTTCTTCATCTGGCATTCAATCAAGGGTGTTCAAAGACAAGAAAACTCAGGCAAATGATCAATCAATAGAAGGATTAGTCTCTAATAAAATCATAAGACTCAAGAGCTTCATTTTTCACCTATGATTGATTAGACACCCAGTCATCTGAGTACAGGTTTACTCAGGTCACCAGACTAGGGTTTTTGAGCCTATCAAGGACTAAAATCAGAGATCACCTTTGGGAAACCCTAAAAAGCCCCAGGGGATCATTCAAAGACATCAATCATCTTCAAATAGCTCATATGACAAGATCCACTGGACATCACACCTCAATTCAAAGTCTACAGTCATCATTTTCATCTGGTCGACAATTAGGGTTTTTGACCTAATTCACCAGGATAGTTGACTTTTAATTAGGGTATGGATCCAAAACTCAAGACATGATTCAAGAACCTCTACTACCTCAATATAACCCATTTACATCACTCATTTGAGGAGAAGATCTTGGTTCTACACAAAAGTCCAAAATTTCACTTTATTAGGAAAAAGTCAACTGTATGGGTTCACCTTTGACTTTTAAGATTTTTGGTCAAACCATGACTTTCAAAGATCAATATCATCAATATATGGATATTAAAGTCATTTGACCAAAGAAATTCAAAGAAATTCATAAAGGAGCGAAAAGTCGGGAATTAGGGTTTTTGAAGGCATGGTGAGAACTCAAAATTTCACCTACACAACTCAAAAAACTTCCAACATGAAAGTTGTAGATCTTGCAAAATAAAACAACATCTTACAATGCAACTTTTTTCAAGAAATCAATCATTTAAGAGTTTTGGAATTTTGAAGCTTTAGGTTATAAAAACTTAGAAATTTTTCTAAGGGTTTTTAACCTAGTTTTCTTCCAACTTTGGCCTCATTTTTCACAAATTTGCCAAAGGATTTTGAAGGAACCATAAACTAATGATTTGAAGTATATGTTTAGGGCTTTCCAAATTGTGTTCAACCTTCTCCAAATTCATTTTGAGCTAGGAGTTATGCTTGTTCAAAGTTGGCCTCATGGAGTGAAATTATAGGTCATGCCAAGTTTTGAAACTTGCAATTTTATGCAATTGCCTACACCAATTGATACCTCTAAACTTCAGAAACATCATAGAGGATAGGAGAGGATCAAATGCATCATTGCAAAGAGATTGAAGAATATTTAAAAATTCAATGCCATGTGATTAAGTAATCATTACCAAATGGAATATTGGTGAATCATCGAGGAATCTTGCTCTAAGCCAATTAGAACTCTCCTCTGCATCAGAAATGTTCCCTAAGATCATACAAGATCAATGGTTGGGGAAGCTAGCTCGAAAATGCATTATTGCATTTGTGATATTTTCAAAATTGCTTCATGGCTAAGAAACCAAACTCACTTCACTAAGCAAGCTCACTATACACAATTACTCTGAACCAATTGCCTATAAATAGAGGGCTCTTTCTCATTCAGAAAACACACCAAAGCAACTATAATCCTTGCTTTCTCTTTCTCTTCTCATGCTTATGGTTTTTCAAAGTTCTTTGGCAAGAAGAATCGATTTCTTCAAACTAGAGCTTCTCTTTGGAAAGTAAGCACTCCAACATCTCAAGGGGGTTCATTTGAGGTGATCCAAGCACCTGGATCACTTCTGTAGGTGGAGAAACACCATTGTTGCTCTCACTTTGGAGCTGTTGCAGTTGGAGGTCCATAGAGCAATTTAGAAGGTTTCCAACAAAGCCAAACATCCAGACACATTCCTTAGGTCATAGTGAAGCTGTTCAGATGGCTGCAGCTCATCTGTAACTCAAGATTCATCACTGAAGGATAGAAAAACACTTAGAAAGGGGGGGGTTTGAATAAGTGTAGCTTTAAAACTTGACAGATAAAAATAAATTGCACAGTTATTTTTATCCTGGTTCGTTGTTAACTAAACTACTCCAGTCCACCCCCGCAGAGATGATTTACCTCAACTGAGGATTTAATCCACTAATCGCACGGATTACAATGGTTCTCCACTTAGTCAGCAACTAAGTCTTCCAGAGTCTTCTGATCACACACTGATCACTCCAGGAACAACTGCTTAGATACCCTCTAAGACTTTCTAGAGTATACTGATCCACACGATCACTCTAGTTACAACCTGCTTAGATAACCTCTAAGACTTCCTAGAGTATTCTGATCCACACGATCACTCTAGTTCCTTACAACTTAATGTAATCAATTCTAAGAGTATTACAATTGCTTCTTAAAAGCTATAATCACAAACTGTGATATTTCTCTTAACGTTTAAGCTTAATCTCACTAATATATTACAACAGCAATGTAGTGAGCTTTGATGAAGATGAAGATTCTGAGCTTTGAGTAGAACAGAGTTTCAGCAAGTTAATATGAGTTGTTTTTGTGCAGAATCGTTAACCTTGCTTCTCATCAGAACTTCATATTTATAGGCGTTGGAGAAGATGACCGTTGAGTGCATTTAATGCTTTGCGTGTTCCGTACAGCATCGCATTTAATGTTATACGCTTTTGTCAACTACCTCGAGCCTTGTTCACGCTGTGTCTACTGACGTAGCCTATAATAGCTTTTAACGTTCCTTTTGTCAGTCAGCGTAGCTTGCCACTTGTACTTCCTTCTGATCTGATGTTTGTGAATACAACGTTTGAATATCATCAGAGTCAAACAGCTTGGTGCAAAGCATCTTCTGATCTTCTGACCTTGAAGTGCTTCTGAGCGTGATACCATCAGAACTTCAGTGCTTCTATTCTCATGTTCTTCTGATGCTTCCATAGACCCATGTTCTGATTCTGCTTCGACCATCTTCTGATGTCTTGCCAGACCATGTTCTGATGTTGCATGCTGAACCCTTTGAGACAAAGCTTCTGAGCGCTGAATTATGCATACTCTTTATATATATCCTGAAAAGGAAATTGCATTGGATTAGAGTACCATATTATCTTAAGCAAAATTCATATTATTGTTATCATCAAAACTAAGATAATTGATCAGAACAAATCTTGTTCTAACAATCTCCCCCTTTTTGATGATGACAAAAACATATATAAATGATATGAATTTGCGATCAGAAAGAACAGACGGCAAAAGACAAATTACACAGCTATAGCATAAGCATATGAATATGTCTCCCCCTGAGATTAACAATCTCCCCCTGAGATAAATAATCTCCCCCTGAAATAAATACTCGAAGAACTTTAATAAAAGACTTCCCTGATTATTTCGGTAGAGACGATCACATAAGCTTCTGTCTTTAGAGAATTCATAGCTTCTGACTTCTGCTTCCATTGGACAGCTTCAGAACTAGAATTTCTTTAGATCCCTAGAACACTCACAGCTTCTGATTCCTGCTTCCATCTAGGACAGCTTCAGAACTTGAATTTCTTTGATCTTCTGAACATTCACAGCTTCTGACTTCTGCTTCCATCTAGGACAGCTTCAGAACTTGAGTTTTCTGGATCTTTAGAACATTCACAGCTTCTGATTTCTACTTCCCTCGGATAGCTTCAGAGCTTTGAATTTCTACCAACATCACTTCATGCTAGATTTGTATCAGAACATTGTCGAATGTACCAGAGCATCATCAGAGCATCTCTACATCCTGAAATGTTACAGAACAAAAACTAAATGACAAAAGTCAGCATGAATGAGTCAGAACATAAAATGTATATTCAAACACATGATATGTATCAGAGCCATATAGGCTGAAATAATGTATCAGAGCAAATAGAATTTTGTCAGAGCAAATAGACAAATATGGATCAAATTCTATTATCAGTGCTTCTGATTCATTCTTCTTTCTTGCTTCTGATTTCTGAAGCTTGACAGCACTCAGCTTGCTTCAGTTTCCATGAGTTTATTCTTTTTACAGAATAACACTTCTTATGGTTTTGCTTCTTGTGTTTGCTTTGAAGATTCTCTTCACTTCTTTATACCTGCAAAACACTTAAACCATATAGAACTTGCAGTTCTTGTTAGAAAATGCAACTGATTAAATCAAATCATTTATCACATATTTCTCCCCCTTTTTGTCATATCATCAAAAAGCAAAAAAGATTCAGAGACAAACAGAACGAAACACACGGAGGAAGAAGATGATTTCATTGAAGTTCAAACAGCAGGTACAGAAGTACATGAAGATAAGTAAGATCAGATGCACAAAAAAAAACAGATGCAACGAAAAGAAAGAAACAACACAGACTCAATCTAAGATGGCCCTAGCCTTGACAAGATCTCGGCCAGCATCTTTTGAACCTCATTGTTGTGTCCATCTTGCCTCACCATGAAAGCTTTATACTCAGCATTGATTGAGCTTTGCTCATCCTGTCTCTTCTGAATTTCTTCCAGAGTCCTTGCAAGACGAGAAGATTCATCAGAAGAAGCTTCACCGCTTTCAACCACAGGAATCGCAACTTGATCTATAGCTTCCATGGATAGATCATTTGCAGGGATTTCCTCAATAGGATCTGATTCAGCAACATGATCTTTAGCATCTGCTTCTTGCATAGAGGCATCTCCATATTCTGCAGCAGGAATTTCCGATTCTCCATTCTCAAGTGCCTGAAGAATGGCAGCTAGATTCCTGGGAGCAGAAGGGCCTTCAACTTCTGGTGGGTCAACAACTTTTGGAATGACCAAGCTTGGATCTTTCTCAGAAGGGTTTTCCCTCAGATAGTCAAAGAGAGTCTTGAAGTCTCCGAGCAGAACAGGATAATCAGGAACAAAGATAACAATATCCCTGCATGGATTTGCTTCCATTTCAGCAGCCAGTCTTAATTGTTCCATCTCATCCAAGAAGGCCTTCTCTTCCAACAGATGTCTTCCTTTTAGACTAGCAAACCAGAAGTCTTCATAATTCCTCAGAATTCCACGAGGCCGTGGGGCAGCAGCTACACAGGCTTCCTGAAGTTCTAAAAACAGAGCATCTGATTCTCTGCGAAAGATCCTCCAGAAATTCCGCATAGCAACATCATTCAATCCAGAACTTTCAGCAATTCTGAGAGTATCAAAGGTACTTCTGAGATTCCTCTTTATGTTTTCAAAAACTACACCAATAGGATATACAGGGCGGAATTTTATTTGGGTTTTTGAAAAGGCAGGGTTGGAAGTGAAGTACGGATGAGGTTCTCTATCCAACCTATAAGAAGATTCTGCTTCAGTATCAGAATCTAACACTACCACTTCAGCTTCAGGACGAGGCTTGGGAGTGTAGTTGCAATCACGAAGCAGCTGCTCATGTGATGCAGAGGTTGGAAGAGGAGAATCACAAAGATTGTTTTGAGAGGTGGAGGGAGTATGTTCAAGGGTGGCATTGAGAGAAGGTTGAGATGGAAAGAGAGTTTGAAGGGGTGGTATATCCAGAACAGGATTTATGGTAGGTGGAGAGGAAGGAATGGTTATAGGAGAAGATGGAGGTGTAAGAACATGGACAAAAACAGGTGATTCTGATGTGACTTTTTCTGGTTCAGGTGTAGGGACAACCTCTATTGGTGCAGCTTCTGAACGAACAGCAGGAACAGAATCAGGTTCAGAAATGCATATACCTTTGGAACCTCTCAGAAAAGCTTTGGCCACATCCTCAGTCTTCTTCTGCTTCTTACTCTTCGGCTCTTCAATAATCTTTGCTTTGCCGCTAGCGATTTCTTTCCTTCTGACATATGCCAGAACTTCTGGTTGATTCTCAGCCTCTTGAGAGACATTTTCTTCATCAGATTCTTGAAGAATCATCTTTCTTTTTCTGATTTTCTTCTTCTCAACAACTTCAACAATCTCAGCATTGTTATTTGACTTCTTCTTCTTTTTCTCAGCTTCCTTCTTTTTCTTCTCAAAATCAGCAGAGACAGCCTTAACAACCTTTGCAATGACTTCTTCTGGAACCACGTCTTTCTTGGTGGTAGCAGCAGGATGATCAAACTTTATTTTGGTCCTTTCTTCCTTCTTGCGATTCACTATAATTAGAGCACCTTTCTCTTGATCTTTAAGACTTTTATCCTCTTTTTGTGACTTCAGATACCTAGTTCTGACTTCTGGTACCTCACTATTGAAGAAGGTTTTGAATTCAGCTAGAACTGGTTCTCTTCTGATTCTTGTATCAGTAAGAGGTTGAGGAGTCTTACTGATAGTCTTAATTACTTTCATCTTCTTCAAAGAGAATGCATTCAGACAAGCCCCAGATGTGACAGCAAGGTCTTTCACAATACCTTCAGATTCCAGGCTTTCAACAATCTTTGAATGCACCAAAAGATTTGAAATAATCCTTCCAAAAGGAATGATTGTTCCACCTTTTTCTCTGAAAGCGTTTCTGGAATCCTTTACTGCTTTCCACAAGTGGTTGAAGATGATGTAGATCGCATCAACTTTCTTCCTAGTGGCAATGCAATAAAGAATATACTTTTGCTCATTACTGATGAAATCCGAGGCATGAGTTGCTTTCCTATGGTAGAAACACCCAAGAATGATCTTTGTCCAGATTTTGTAGACATCTCTCAAATCCTTGACGTGTTTCGTTTTCTTGACATTTGGATAGAGAATGGATAGAACATCTTCTCGATCTGCCCTTTGATCAATCTCAAAAGCCCCTTCAGGGTTTTTCAGATCAAACATCACTCTTAGGATGTTTTCAGTAATAACAACAAACTTTCCATGGACGAAAGAAAGTATTGATTTTGGAGCAACCACAGCATGTGCCCAGAACTCCTTGACAAGATCCGGATAAACTGGGCCAACGAACTCAGCAAACAACGAGGTCCATCCTTGAAAGATGATGTCTTCTTTAAGATGAAATCCATGTTCTTCAAGGTTGTCAAAATCAACAATAAGTTCACATAGAACTTCTAATTTGTCCTTGGGAATAGAGCATGCAACAACAGGAGTAAGTTGCAAAGTTTCTTCTTGGAGATGATGAGGAACAGATGACTCAGCATTTTGGGATGAGAAGGCAGCCATGGATGCAGAATGAACAAAAGCGAACAAGAGAAGCGAACTGGGTTTTCGATTAGGGTTTTAGAAAACGGCTAAGAACTTTTCAAACGAGAGAATGCAAGAGGAAAGAGAGACAAGGGAGCGAAAAAGATGAATGATATGATTTGAAAAGAATATAAGGAGACAAATATAAAATAGAGAATGAAAACGAATAAATAAACCAAATGAATAGATTCAGAATCAAAAGAAATCATTTTCATTAAATGACGAGTGACGTGAGGAGAGAGATCGTGGTAAAAGAAATGATTTAAAACAGTTACCTAGGTCGGCGTCTTTTCAACTGCACGCTTCGTACTGACCGTAGAGACACGTGTTCATCATCAGATAACGGATGACAGTTGTGAAATATTCAATAGGCTTTACGCCTTCTGATTCCAATCACTGCTTCTGAATTGATCAGGTTGCTCTTCTGGAAACACTCCTTCTGAAGTGTGCTGATATAAATCTGAATGATCTTCTGATCCATTACTTCTGATATACACAGCTTCTGGAGATTCACTTCTTTGTTCTGCAGCTTCTGATAAGACAAAACGGTATCTGCATAAATTCTTAAGCTGCTTTGTTTCATCAGAAACAAGTTTATCATCAAACCAGATATTTATTGATTCGTTCACAATCAATGTTTCAATATTGTATATTCTGTAGCATTTTTAGCCTTAAGAATAATCAGGAACGAAACATCAATGCTTTAGAAACAAACATAACAGATGGTTCCAGGACTAATAAACTTCCTTTTCTGATCTCCCACGAACATAGTTTCTTCAACAGATTTAAGTACCAGAACTTGGAAGACAGTCTTTCTTCCCTTCAAGTGTTGAGACCAACTTGAGTCCAGGTGACATGTCATGTTGACTTTTATCTTCTTTGTCGCCAAGAGAATCTGCAAAAGAAATAGTCTTTTTCTTTGGTACCCACATCTTCTTGGGTCCTTTCTTGTTAGATTTTCTCAAGTTCTGATTGAACTTGGGTTTAACATTGTAAGCAATAGGAGGAACAGCATGATGATTTTTAATGTGAGTTTCATAATATTTCCTAGGTTGTGTCACATGCTTTTTGGTGTGTGTTATGTGAAAACTTTGAGCATGTGAAGTGTGCCTAATATCATGGGAGTGGCCATACTTGAACTGATCATACAATGGCTTGTATGTGAATTTCATTTCATCAACAGGTTCAAGTTTGTATGGGGTTTCACCCTCAAAACCAATGCCGACTCTTTTGTTTCCAGACACAGCATATATCATAGAAGCTAGCTGACTTCTGCCAATACTTCTAGATAAGAACTTCCTGAAACTTAAATCATATTCTTTCAGAATATGGTTTAGACTAGGAGTGGATTTTTCTGAATCAGAAGGAGATCCAACATTATTGGATAATTTTAAAAGTTTTTCTTTTAATTCAGAATTCTCCAACTCAAGCTTCTTTGTTTCAAATTCAAATAGCTTTTTCAGCTTTTTGTATTTGAGACTGATCTGAGACTTGAGTTCCAGAAGTTCAGTTAGACCAGAAACTAACTCATCTCTAGTAAGTTCAAAAAATACCTCTTCAGAATCTGATTCTGATGTAGATTCTGATCCGTCATCTTCTGTCGCCATCAGCGCACAGTTAGCCTGCTCATCTTCAGAGTCTGAATCATCTTCTGACTCATCCCAGGTTGCCATAAGACCTTTCTTCTTATGAAACTTCTTCTTGGGATTTTCCTTCTGAAGTTTTGGACATTCATACTTGAAGTGTCCAGGCTCATTGCATTCATAGCACATGACCTTCTTCTTGTCAAATCTTCTGTCATTAGAAGATTCTCCACGTTCAAATTTCTTTGAACTTCTGACGCCTCTGAACTTCCTTTGCTTGTTCTTCCAGAGTTGATTCAGCCTTCTGGAGATCACAGACAGTTCATCTTCTTCTTCAGATTCTGATTCTTCAGGATCTTCTTCTCTAGCCTGAAAAGCGTTAGTGCATTTCTTGATATTAGATTTTAATGCAATAGACTTACCTTTCTTTTGAGGCTCATTTGCGTCCAGCTCTATTTCATAACTTCTCAAGGCACTGATAAGCTCTTCCAGAGAAACTTCATTCAGATTCTTTGCAATCTTGAATGCAGTCACCATAGGACCCCATCTTCTGGGTAAGCTTCTGATGATCTTCTTTACGTGATCAGCCTTGGTGTATCCCTTGTCAAGAACTCTCAATCCAGCAGTAAGAGTTTGAAATCTTGAAAACATCTTTTCAATGTCTTCATCATCCTCCATCTTGAAGGCTTCATACTTCTGGATTAAAGCGAGAGCTTTAGTCTCTTTGACTTGAGCATTTCCTTCATGAGTCATTTTCAAGGACTCATATATGTCATAGGCCGTTTCCCTGTTAGATATCTTCTCATACTCAGCATGAGAGATAGCATTCAGCAAAACAGTTCTGCATTTATGATGATTCCTGAAAAGCTTCTTCTGATCATCGTTCATTTCTTGCCTTGTCAGCTTTACGCCACTGGCATTTACTGGATGTTTGTAACCATCCATCAGAAGATCCCATAGATCACCATCTAGACCAAGAAAGTAACTTTCCAGTTTATCTTTCCAGTATTCAAAGTTTTCACCATCAAATACCGGCGGTCTAGTATAACCATTGTTACCGTTGTGTTGCTCAGCAGAGCCAGATGTAGATGCAGGTGTAGACTTTTCACTTTCATCAACCATCTTTTACTGAAGCGTTTTTCTCTTCCTGAATCTTTTCTAAACACGGTTAAGTGCCTGCACCTTAGAACCGGCGCTCTGATACCAATTGAAGGATAGAAAAACACTTAGAAAGGGGGGGTTTGAATAAGTGTAGCTTTAAAACTTGACAGATAAAAATAAATTGCACAGTTATTTTTATCCTGGTTCGTTGTTAACTAAACTACTCCAGTCCACCCCCGCAGAGATGATTTACCTCAACTGAGGATTTAATCCACTAATCGCACGGATTACAATGGTTCTCCACTTAGTCAGCAACTAAGTCTTCCAGAGTCTTCTGATCACACACTGATCACTCCAGGAACAACTGCTTAGATACCCTCTAAGACTTTCTAGAGTATACTGATCCACACGATCACTCTAGTTACAACCTGCTTAGATAACCTCTAAGACTTCCTAGAGTATTCTGATCCACACGATCACTCTAGTTCCTTACAACTTAATGTAATCAATTCTAAGAGTATTACAATTGCTTCTTAAAAGCTATAATCACAAACTGTGATATTTCTCTTAACGTTTAAGCTTAATCTCACTAATATATTACAATAGCAATGTAGTGAGCTTTGATGAAGATGAAGATTCTGAGCTTTGAGTAGAACAGAGTTTCAGCAAGTTAATATGAGTTGTTTTTGTGCAGAATCGTTAACCTTGCTTCTCATCAGAACTTCATATTTATAGGCGTTGGAGAAGATGACCGTTGAGTGCATTTAATGCTTTGCGTGTTCCGTACAGCATCGCATTTAATGTTATACGCTTTTGTCAACTACCTCGAGCCTTGTTCACGCTGTGTCTACTGACGTAGCCTATAATAGCTTTTAACGTTCCTTTTGTCAGTCAGCGTAGCTTGCCACTTGTACTTCCTTCTGATCTGATGTTTGTGAATACAACGTTTGAATATCATCAGAGTCAAACAGCTTGGTGCAAAGCATCTTCTGATCTTCTGACCTTGAAGTGCTTCTGAGCGTGATACCATCAGAACTTCAGTGCTTCTATTCTCATGTTCTTCTGATGCTTCCATAGACCCATGTTCTGATTCTGCTTCGACCATCTTCTGATGTCTTGCCAGACCATGTTCTGATGTTGCATGCTGAACCCTTTGAGACAAAGCTTCTGAGCGCTGAATTATGCATACTCTTTATATATATCCTGAAAAGGAAATTGCATTGGATTAGAGTACCATATTATCTTAAGCAAAATTCATATTATTGTTATCATCAAAACTAAGATAATTGATCAGAACAAATCTTGTTCTAACAATCACCCTCCATGTCCACTTGAAGCTCAAATCGAGGGAGGTCTATAGAGCAATTCAGGAGAATTGAAGTTATAATAAGCATTCAGTTAGCATCACTGAGTCCCAAGGAAGCTTTTGGGATCATTCATACAAGCCCAGGTGCTCTCTATCTTCCTCACGACCTCCATTTTCAGAGGTAAGTTCCTGAGCTCCATCTCTCTAATTTAAGTACTCTTTGTGATAAAGCTCGATTCTATCTTGTTCAGCATCATCAGAGGATTGAAAACCCTCTATCATCATTCATTTATTCATCTTGTTTGTCATTTAATTTCAAATTTAGGGTTCATGTGTTCTTAGAGTTCTTTGAGAAATTAGGTAGCTATAGTTAATATAAATAAATATTAGTTACATATCTGGATTCGTGAGGAAATTTAGAACAAGATTGATGTTTACATCATGCCATTTAGTTGAGAAACCAGAGATTTAGGAATTTGAAAATCTTTGAGCTCGAGGAAGAAGACGACTATGGCCATGGCGCGTAAAAATTCAAATCTCTGGGCAAAGTTTATTTTATTTTTAATGATAGGCGTTTTATAAACGAATTCATCGTTTGCCCTAGTGGCCTCACATGCGCTCTTAGTCTCCTCATGCCTCGAGTCTGGGGTTCGAATCCCCCTCGCCCTAGACTTTTTGTTTCTTTTATTTTTTCCATGATTTACCACTTGTTTGAAAATATAATGAACTGGATGCGTATCATAAACACCAAGCGCGCGTTGGCCCAGTGGTGTTATTTTGAGTTGTTGGCTTCAAGGGCGTGGGTTCAAACCATGGTGAGGCCAAAACATTATTTTTTATCACTTTTCCTCTTCATTTTCTTTACAACTTCACACAATTAATTAACCTATCAAATTAAATCATTTTCACTTCATTTTTCACACACTTGTTATTTAATATATCTATTTTGTGAATAATCAAAAAAATCATAAAAATATTATTTATTTCATATATTTTTATTAGGTTTAAAATAGTATGTTTTAAGTGTTTTCTTAAATACTTTGAAAATATACATATTCATTTTGTTTTAACCTAATTACTTTGTGAATAACTTTATGATAAAACCCTAATTGTTTAGGTCTTAATTAGGTAAAGATCTTTATCTTTACCTTAATTAAGTTGACTTTTGTCAATTTTCAAAACTGTTTTCAATCTCCGATTAAACAGATGATTAAGGTTTTCAAACAACAAAACCTTATATCATTTCAATCATTTTTCTAACTGTTTTTCATAAACAGTAAACAATCTTTGGGCCTCTAATAGAGTGTAAGTCTCATCCATCCATCCTTTTTTATTTCAAATCATTCTTAACTGCTTCACAAACAGTAAATAAGTACTGGACCTCTAATAGAGTGTAAGTCCCAACCCTCCTTTTATTTTTATCAACTGTTTTCACAACAGTAATCATTCAAAAATCACAAATCATTTTAAACTGCTTTTACAACCAGTACTATAAGGTACTGGGCCTCTAATAGAGTGTAAGACCCAACACCTTCTTTCTTTTCATAGTTTGTTTTCAAAACTGTGTTTTCAAAATCTTCTTTCTGTTTTCAAAACATTCTTCTGGTATTTGAAGGGCATTATTCCCGGTGAAACTCTTCAGATACCTATGTGACCTTTGTCCATCTTCACTTCTTCTGTTTTCAAAACCCTTAACTGTTTATCATAAATATTCAACTGTCATCAACAAAACAACAAAAAAATTACTGGTAAGGCTTGGTACATACTTCTTCAAAGGCCTCCACTCCATCCAGGTTAGGCTTTACAAGCTTTCAATTTACAGTCTTTATTTAAATTACTGTCAAATATAAACTGTACATATATTTGTTTAGAACTACGTTTGAGTGTAAACCCTAGGACAGTTAAACTATATATATATATATATATTATAGGAAAATGGCCTAGGATTGAGAATGTCTTCCCGGTGAAGGCTCTTTCCTAATTAGAGATCTGTAGTTCAAACCACCAAGATGAATTATTCCCGGTGAAACATCTTGGCAAAAACTTTAGAATTCAAAAATAGGACACATCCACCCAAAGAGGAAATATTCCCGGTGAAACCTCTTACCCATTTGTTTAAAGCCAAAATAAGTTCAAAACTACATAGCTTTCTCTTGTGCTATAACAAGGACCCTCGATTAGCCTCCTCTTGGGCTGTGTACAAGGACCCACAGGCTTCTTAAAAGCATTTCCAGCTTCCTCTTGAGCTTGTATACAAGGACCCATCAGGTTTCTTATAAACATAGGAACAGGTCTTTAGTTACCTTTTAGCCTACCCTGGTGACTTTCTTCCAATTTAAACCAGACTTTAAACAAGCTAAGTTTGTCTCAATTTTACATTGAGTACATTTTTGGAATGAGAGACATGGACAGTCTTTGTCACCCTTATCTTCATCCATTTTCCTTAGCAGAGTCTAGGATCCATGTTGGCTTATCCTCAGCAAGAGTCAGCCTTCATCTTGGGCTTTAAACAAGAAGTCTCTACTAGATAATCTTTCTGCCATTCATTTTAACAAAAACCCCTGGAAAGGGTTAGCCTCCACATCATTCTATCATTTCAACAAAAACCCCTGGAAAGGGTTAGCCTCCAAATCAATCTATCATTTCAACAAAAACCCCTGGAAAGGGTTAGCCTCCACATCATTCAATCATTTTAACAAAAACCCCTGGAAAGGGTTAGCCTCCAAATCAATCTATCATTTCAACCAAAACCCCTGGAAAGGGTTAGCCTCCACACATTCTTTCATTTTAACAAAAAACCCCTGGAAAGGGTTAGCCTCCAAAATCAGTCCTTCAAAAAACCAAAGATTCATTCTCTTAGGAGATAATTTTCCCAAAAGAGTCAAAATCCCCAGAAAGGGTCAGTCTCCAAAAACATGACAAAAATCAGTCTTTTAATAGACAACTTCTCCAGCTAAGATAAATTCCCTAAAAAAAGAGTCAGCCTCAATTCTGGGCTTTGTACAGAACACCAAATAAAATCCATACAATAAACACTCTCCAATTAGAGCCAGCCTCAATTCTGGGCTTTGTACAGAACACCAAAAACTCCTTAGTTTAATTTCTCCCCAGTAGAGTTACCATTTCAATAAAGTTAATAAATCAATCAAAAAGCCTCAAGCTTGGGCCTCATGCAAGCCAGCTAAAGTCAAATCTTTTATATAGTAGATAGACATAGCTTATCTCTATAGAGAGATATTTTTACTACTCTACCACATTCAAACAAACATTACATTTCATTTCAATTTTAATCAAGTCTCCCATTTAGGATTTTGAAAGGCATGAGCTGGCAGTAAAACCCAGACATGTGGTAACTTTCCCTAATTTGGATGAGCATCTTTCTTTCATTTAAGAGGCATTTGACTGGTATACTTGCACATACACAAGTAAGGTCCCCCTATTGAATGAAATGAATTTAGTTATTCTGTCACTCTTTTAAATGTTTGTGGTGGAATAGTACAAATACCTCTCTGTAAAGATGATTTCATGTCTCTTTACTGTAACAGAGATTTAATTCAAGCTTCAACCTTGAGCTTCAAGCAAGGCACCAAATAATTAATTTCCCTAGTTAGTTCCCCGAACTACATTAAGCTCTGACTTCCACTAGGGATATGTAGGCATGAGGTTCACAAGGAATCTCAGCGAGCTAATAAAATACCAAAAATAGTCAGTTTGTTTGTCTGTCTGTCTTTTAAAATCAATTCAATTCCTTCTCCTAATACAAAGGAGAAACTTTCCCAATCATTAGCAATAAACACAATCACAATGACACAGAGAAGGTTCCTGTAGAGTACTACAGATATGTAAGGTGTTTAAACACTTCCCTATATATAACCGACCCCCCGGACTCCAGAATTTCTAGTCTAGGTGAAATCCCCACACTTAGCAAACTCCTAGGGTTTAATTGAGATCTTTTTTCCCCTTTCCTACTCGTAGGACAAATAAGAAAGTTCGTGTGATATCGTAGGAAGAACTGAAATAAAATTCATCCCGCCATGGGCGCATTCTCCTTCCAAATTTCGCGTGAAGGGTCTAGCGTGCCGTCCTCCCAAGTGAAACGGGGAGGTAAAAAAAACGACACCACAGCGCCTATGTGTAACCAACAAAAGGCATGCGCCATTTGATATGGCTTGCCCTAATCCACCTAATATTTGCGTCATTTCATATGGCTAGGTCTCCACCAATGCGCCAAATGGTTTGACGCATACCCCTAGGGTTCTGCCAAACCTTGACATTTTGATTTTTTTTTTGAAATTATGATTTTTTATGTATTCTTTTTAAACTTGGTTATTTAATTTTTTTTCACCTTAGACATCACCCATTGAATAAATATACTACTAAAAAAACTATCTTTTTAATCTTTTAAAAAATATTTAACTTATTTTTTTAATTTCTTAAAAGATCTTCGGAAACACTCGTTAGCGTTTTCCAAACTTCTTATTACCCCTTTCTCTTAGACGCAATTATTAGTGTCAATTTGCTTTTGTAGCAAGAAGATGGAAGTGATTTGAAAAAATTGATCTTCGATTAAGGAATACATTTGATTCTCATTCTGCTTTTTTATTTAGTGCTATTTTTTTTAATTCTTCTATTTTTATCCAAAAAATTATTGCTTTTGGTAATATATTTATATCAGTATGTATGGTTTAAGAATTTCTGTCGAAAGTTGTTCTAAACGTTGTATCTTTCTCTCTATTAAAAATAGGGTTGTTCGCGGTGCGGTTTGACGAAAAAAATCATCTCGAACCGCAAGAAAAAAAATCGTGCAGTTTAGTTTGGTTGACTTTTAGAAAAAACTGAACCGAACCAAACCAAATCAAAACAATACGGTTTGGTTCGGTTCAATTGGTTCGATTTTTTACAAATATTTTATTGAGTCATACATAGTTACATACACATATAGATGACAACAAAACTTTATATTTAGACATTCTTACACAATCAAATAACAAAACTCGTCATATTTTGACAACAACTTTCCATTTAATATATAAAAATTAAATTAGATAAAAGTGAAATAATAAACATAAAATAATAACATAAGACAATATAAAAATTATTATAACGAAAAAAAAAAAGACGAGAGATTTGTGAAGATATAAAAGAAAAATAAAAGAGTTGAGAGATTAGAAAAGAAAATGTGCGATAAAAACGAAACTGAAATAAGGAACATTTGCATAAAAATGAGAAGGTGAAAAATAAAGAATATAAGAGTGTAGAGATTAGAGAAGAAGAGAGAAGATGTATGTGGCAAAGAAGGTGCGATAATACTATTAGAGATTTGAGAAGATCAGAACTAAAATCATATGTGTAAGGATGAGAAAATTGTTCGTAATCATAAGACTAAGGTATGAAAGGTTAAGGATTGGGTTGAATGTGAGTTAAGTAAAAGTTAGGTTGTAACAATATGCAGTTTGAATCAGTTTATAAAATACAAACCGCAAACCGAACCAAACTGTACGATTTTGTTAAAAGATGACTCAAACAAATTCCAACTAAATACGGTTTTTTGCGGTTTCGGTTTGATTTGATTTAGTTTGCGGTTTTCTATTGGGTTGGTTTGATTTTGAACACCACTAATTAAAAATACTAATAATAATAATAATTATAATAAAGTTTAAATACACTTTTGTCTCCTTAATCTTAAACTTTTTAAATTTTAGTCCTTCTATTTAATTTTTTTTTTCAATTTTACATATGTGATATTAATGATTGAAATTAAAAAATTATTTTTAATTATATGACACTAATGACTATAATAATTAATTTATTAATTTTTTATTAATTTTTTTAATAAATTAATTTATTTAATTAAGGTTTTTTATAAATCAATTCGTCATATATTTATGAAATGAAATTCTGATATGAATTCTTAGATTGCAATGACTTATACATGAACTCATCATTCATATTCTAGTGAAGCAAGCAGATATACAAACCTATTCACAAACTGAGAAAAAACAATGAATTTCCATTATGAAAGTCTTGTTTTATTGAATTTCACTAGATTGGAATGCTAGCTTCAATTGTATGAACATGTCCTATTTTTGACGAGTTCGTCCGTGGTGTGGTAGAAATAATTCAAAATGTAGTGGCCGAAGGCTAACCTTAGCATGATATGAAATGAAAGTTGGCTAGAAACACAAGTCTAGGTTAGATTTTTAGCATAAACAGAAGGAATGGTAACCTCTAAGTTGAAGATCGATAATGGCCGACACACGAAAGAAAAGACTATCGATCCAATAACACAACAGGGGAAAAAAACTACATTAGAATCTGCTTCATGCATAAACCATGAGATGACTTAACACGAAGTGCACCTAAATATCTGCTAACCTCACAAGCCAAGACTAGTTCTTTATGGCATTTTTCCTATAAAAGATAAAATGAGACAACTCCTTTCATAGAATTTCATGATACAAGCACAAGTTATAACTTACAACTAGTCTTCATTGTTAAGAAGTTAACAAAGAAGCACCAAGATTTTGTGATAACTGTTAGGTAAAGATTGTGTTAGTATAAATATCCCATAATCATTGTCTTTTTCTTTCTATATTTATTCTAAAGCAGAAACACACATAACTCATAACTGTGATATATAATTGACAGTAATGAAAAATAACTAGTGTTATGACTTATGAATAATCTATTAAAATAAGACTTATCTAACACTTGTTCCAATATTGAAAAGTTAATTTAATATCATATTTCAAATTAACCTCGTCGGCCACCCAATCTAAATTAACCTCGGATTCATAATCAAAGAGCGGAGTCGGGGGAACATCCTCCTCAGCTTCAGGATCGGGGGAACCCCCTGTTCTTCTTCCTATTCTATAGCAGAAAGATGCGAGTTCTTGACCTCGACCTCCGAGCTGCTCGCGACCGTATCCCGCAAACTAGACCTTGAGCTAGATTCCGAGCTAGATGCCGAGGTAGATCCCGAACTGGATTCGCCTGCATGCAGAAGGAAAAAATGAATTTGACAGTTCATCAAATCCACCCTTCCACCGCAACACAAGTGAAAGGGTAGAGCGGCGAGCAGCGGAGCCCCCATCTAAACCCCTCTTCAAGGACATTCTCGTCCACCAGCCGAGGACTCATCCCAATTAAACTTAACAAAAAATAAACACACTCCACCCTCAAGTCCTTCGTAACACGGTCGGGGAAACTCCCGAAGGCACCAGGCATAATCATGAGTAAGCAGAGTTGGAACCGACAGTTCCCGAAGGAAAACATGAAGGCGCCGACCAAACCCATGAGTTTGTCGGGCCAAATCATGAATGTGTCGGGCAGTAATAGAAAAAATCAACTAACTAATGAACCATTCCCGAGCATCGCTTGAATAACCCCGGGAGATGATGATGTCTTTTAATCTCACTAAGAGAAACCGCCGACGTAGATGATAAAGGCAGCAGGGACGCATTACGCAAACCTCCTAAAATCAACAAAAAGCACTCGAAGTCGCAAGATATGGTCATAATCGTACCTGTTGTCGACATGATTCAAGTGGTTGGAGCGTGATTTGATAGAGAAGAGAAATTATTTAGATAAATAATTTAGTTATTTAAATTAATGCCTAGTTTATAGTAGTAGTACTTTTATTTGTATTGTCATGTAATTGGGCTTTTTATAGTGTTTGGGCCTTCTAGTTAAGTATCCACTATGAGTACTATATATGTAATCTCTTGAGACTTTGAAGAGTATCAATCAAAAGAAATCAAAGTTATTTTTATTTCTATTTTCTTAGTTTATTTTAATGTCTTTCTCTTTTTATTGTTGAAACCCTAATCCTATTGCCTTGGTAGGAATTTCTTCCTATCAATTGGTGCTTTCATCCATGTACTCAAATCCTCCTATGGATTATGCTTATCATACACCTTCATATCATTCATGGAGCACTCCTCCTACCTATCCCACAAACCCTTCTTCCACATCTTCATTTCCATCTTTTCCATGGGAACTTTTTACACCTTGCTACACTCATGGATCATCATCATCATCATCATCAAGTTTGTATCCAAATCATGGATATTCACCACATCCACCTAATCCTAACCCATATTCATCATCTCCTTATTCATGTTACTACAATAGTCATCATCAACAACTTCAACCAACAAACACCTCTTTCACAATTTGTCCTCAATATCAAACTCATTTTAGAAATAGAAGAGATTTTGGTAAGTATCTCCAAGTCACTCATCCCTCTTTTAAAAGACACTCACAAAAAAATTCTCTAAAACCTTCATATTCACCCTTCTCTCTCAACACCAAACCCAGAGTCTTTTCTCTTTCGCGTACAAATCAAAACCAAACCCTAGCGTTTTGTTCGATGATGGCCGAAAAAGGAGAAGACCCAGCTATCGGATCCTATCTAGAAGAACTCCAGAAAACTGAAGAAATAGAGTCAGTGAGAGAGATCTCACCATTGGAGCTACAACCGGCATCAATCTATAAACCCCAACCACTGTTCACTGCCGCAACCAGGGATATTTTAGGGTTTGATGGAGGGTTTGATGCCTATTTTTGGATAGTTTGTACAGAAAAGTACTTCAAGGTAAAGGGCACAGCAGAGAACGAAAAAATGACCTTAGCTTCCAAGGCAATGAGCGGATGTGCTCTCAAATGGTGGTGTTGGTGGTCGTGTCGTCATCCGGATGTGAACTGGGACACGTTCACCACCTATTTTCTCTGGCGTTTTAAGCCAGAATATCGCGACATCTTGCCGATATTCGACGAGGAAGAAGAATCGGATCCAGAAGCGCCGCCATTAATGGAGGTCAACGAAATTTACCAGGAAAAGAGGAATGAGATTCTCCAAGCTTGGGAGGATTTTTTGCTTTCCACAGAGCGGATCGAAGTACCTACAGTGTAAGCGACGTTATAAAAGGCGACAACGGTGCCTCTGACGAATGATTCCAATGACAACTTTGTTGATCTAATAGAAGCAACCATGGACGCCCCTATCTCCATTGTAGAATCGTTCGAGGATAACAAAATTGTTGCCGATAAATATGTACCTTTCGTATCCACAAAATCCATTGCAACAGATTCCTCTTTCAAAAACAACTCAATCAGGTTTATCGATTCCAACGCAACGAGAAACACCGATGCAATATGTAAGTCTATCACCTATTTTTCAAAACCATTTCATTTAGATAGCCATCTTCTTGAGCGATTAATTTCAATATTTATGCTGAACTTGACATGCGATGTCAATGAATATCCTCCACCGCCACCAGAGCCACCGGACCGGCAGTGCTGCGTCATGGCAAATGAATCGTGGTTGTCAAACTGGTTTTGCTTGCATATGTGGTATCGTCACGACAATAACCCTGCAGTTTCGTCACGAATGTCGGTGTCGACTTCCTTTTCGGTGATGGAATGGCCACCTGACAAAGCTTTTTGTTGACCACGGGAATTGTGGAAAATGTGGTGTTATGGTATTTATATTTTACAGTGGAATCAAATGGCTTTGAAGATGAATCGGAAATTTTTCTTTAGCAATATGAAGCCTCTGACAATCTCTTCAATCTTAAAATGTTTATGCTCACAACAAGGTACCTGCCAGGAAATTGAAAAGGGTGAAATCGAAAAGGGTGAAATTGAAAAGGGGATAAGCATTTATCACAACATCAGCATCATAAAAAAAAAGGGTGAGTTTGACACGTCTCTCTCAAGAGCTTATTCAATGACATGTGGATTATCTATTAGTATAATTTTTCCATTAGAATCTTTTGGTAACTCAAGGAAAAGTGAGCAAGATGGTAAGTTCCTTGTATATCGAATTCTAGTCATCAATAAGGTGCACATAGTTGTTTTCCTTGCCTTAGATAATCCTGGTACTAAATTATATGTCTCATCCTGTCTTATAGTCACCCTTATCTCTAATTTAAGTGACTTTTATTTTACACTTGATTTGACTTTAATTGTTGTTAACCACCAACATATAAGTCATAACATGAAGTGGTTGGAAATGCGAACCAGTACTAACAGCCTTTGTTGTGATCTGAGTCACCACCTTCTAAGTAATTTTACATATTGGAATGTTTTTGTTCTTAGCACAAGCATTTTGTTTAAGTGTATTAAGAATTGGAAATGTCTTGTTGCTGTTAAGAGGGTAAATTTTAAGTTGTTTTACAAATTGGACATTGCTTCTCATGCTTTCTCCTACTGGGTGAACCAAAGACCTCTACACCTCCCTATTCAATCGTGCAAGAAGAGAAAATCCATGGTCATATTTATTGGTATTATGTGTTGTTATATTTATGGATATACATCTCCCTCATGCTTTGAAGCTTGGACAAGTTTTGTGGTCTTCTGTTTATGGTGTGTTCACTCATATGGACCAACTTAACAAAAGTATCAAGTTTATACTACATGATTCTTCTGAGTTTTACAACCTTGAGGACAAGGTTGTTTTTGAAGGGGTTGGTAATGATAGAGAAGAGAAATTATTTAGATAATTAATTTAGTTATTTAAATTAATGCCTAGTTTATATTAGTAGTACTTTTATTTGTATTGTCATGTAATTGGGCTTTTTATAGTGTTTGGGCCTTCTAGTTAAGTATCCACTATGAGTACTATATATGTAATCTCTTGAGACTTTGAAGAGTATCAATCAAAAGAAATCAAAGTTATTTTTATTTCTATTTTCTTAGTTTATTTTAATGTCTTTCTCTTTTTATTGTTGAAACCCTAATCCTATTGCCTTGGTAGGAATTTCTTCCTATCATGATTCCTAACTGGATTATAATGCAACCTTGAAATTCTGGAAAGTATCAATTTGAAGCCGAGCACGAAAATGGAGAGCGAAAACCCCTAAATGAGAGGGTTTAAGCCTTTTTATAGGGAAAACGCTCGGAATACGAAACGTCACGTCGGCTGATACGTCCTCCCTAGGCGCCACCATCTACCCCTAGGCAATCATTACTCCGTTGGTTATCTGCCACGCTAGCAAGTGTTGAACACGCGCGACTCCTCATCTTCCCCCAAGAACGGCTCCATCCGGGCACAACCTACAGACGGGTACCAACTGAACATGGTCCGAGAACTAGCAAAGTCGAAGCTTCCTGCTCGGAAACTCCAACTTGGGAGGCTCCTGTTCTGGACTGGGCCAAGATTCGGTCCAATATACTTTCGGCCCACTTAACCTTAGAGGTCTAAAGCATCCCTCAACCCATAAAGGGTAAATAGTGCTCGTCTCCTCGAGGACCCGACGACACTGGAACAAGCTCTCTGGTGTCCGACATGAGTGCTCCCCGCGAGCACCCCACCTGACGAGGACTTACCTTCTCACCTAGACCCGAGCATGCCAAGCGTGCTCCCCACGAGCACCTTCTCCGCCGAGAACCCTTCTCCTCGTAGGGTTCCTTCACATCCAATCCCCCCCGAATAATACGAAGTCCACGTGGTCCCTAAAAGACTGTGTCTCCCTTGAACTTCAGAGTGGTTGACCAAGACAGAGAGCACTCACGCATCTCCAATATTTCCGCCTAGGAAACTTGGCAATCTCCTAATTAGACCTGGGAATCCAGCCCAGTAGCGAGATCATGGCCCAGCACTGGGGGCTATAAATACCCTCTTTCACTAGAGGGTCAGGTATTCATTCTCTTCTAACCTTTAGCTTGTACTTGCACTCTGATTGCTCGTCTTCTTACTTTAGCATCGGAGTACCTTGCATGTACACCCCCTCCACTTCTCAAAGAACCAGTTTCGTATAGGCCTTGACGATCTGTCTGATCAGGTACGATCAAAAAACAATAATGAGGGTTAGGTGAACAGTTCCCTAAGAATATTCGTTTCCCATAAAAGCCATCAATGCTAGTGCCTAAAAACCCGCTAGGCACTCAACTTATCATATGACTCACACGTTTCAAACGACTATAAGAATCCAAGGACTTCATCCGAGTACATCTTCTCGACGAGAGTGAGGACACGTACTCGGGGGGCTTGTTCCGGGCTCAGGATTCTTGTAAGACAGTGACCTAAAAACGAACATACTCATACACGCTTCATAAACCTACCCGGCAATAGCCTGCAAGGCCAGCCGAGTATGCAAGCCGAATATGAGCTATTATACAAATCCATATGGGTTGCCATAGCCGGATGTAGAGGTATCATACCTCAGCCGGGTACTAGCAAGGCCGCGTAGGGATGGAAAGTGAAGGGTTGTAACGTCCAAACTTGTTACGCACAACTCGGCTATAATTGATGATTGATTGTGCCATCAATGATCAGGCAATTAAAGCTGTTTCAACGCCTGTAACGCGAGAAGCTCGAAGGTCACCTCTTTAATGAGGTCTTCAAGGCCAAAATGAAGCTATAAATAGGGGCTCCCGCAAAAGGATTAAGCAAGACATTCATCTTGAAGCAAAGTGTTTAGTATACAACCTCCAAATCCCCAAAGCTATTCATAAATACTCTTCTTTTAGTAACTTATCTTTCCATAGGGGCAAGCTCGCCTCAGAATCTAGTTTTTACACAAGAACACTTAATATATCCCTTCAAATTTTTCCAATGCTCATTGGTTGAATTCATATAAAGAACATTCACAAGAATATTTTGAGTCAAAGACATATGAATTATATTTTAATTTGGAGATCTGGGTTAACCTCATTATTTTTGGGACACGCCAAAATTTTAGACCCGCACACTTACTTATATATATGCATTACCCCGCCTTATCAGTTTAATTCTGGCTAAACTTCACTTTAAATTTTAAATGCTTACTTACACCAGTTTTATAATTGATCTATTGATTAATTAATTTGACTATCCCCTCCATTTAACTTACATATAAACTCTACTGAATAAATTAGTTTCCAAGATTAGTTATTTATAAACTATAAAATTAACAATTTTTTTTTTTAAATTCTTAGGTACCCATGATCAAGTAGTTGGATATCGGTATCTTTAGTGTAAATTAATTAAAAATTTAATTTATTTTAAAATAAAAATAATTTAAAAGATGATATGACAATAAATAACCTTGTTTGATTGGATAAAGGTACCGGTACCTAACAAAATTAAAAGGTAATTTTTTTTTTACATATAAGCAAAGTATATTAATAAAGAGTACTCATTAAAAAAAAATACTTTTGATATTATCAATAATGTCATTTAATATACATTGGATCCCTTTAAATACCAAACTAGTCAGAGACCCGTGCTTCCGCACGGGTGATTTTTTTTCTGGTGTAGTATTTTTGTAATGATATGAATAATATAAATAAAAGGAATTATAAGCAATATGCATAATTAAAAGGAGTTGTTTTACTTGAATAGAGTTAAAGTTTTATTGGTTGCTCTCCCAATTCTTTGAAAACCGAATATCCATAGGAATCGTTTTGAAATTTGAAAATAAATACTTTAGTTTTCAAATAAAAGTCATTATTGTTTAAAATAAAATAGGCATTGTATTGAAAGTGACCCTTAAGATTAAACATTATTATCGTATTCATGTGCTAATTTTGTGTGTAATAAAGAACCATATATAAAAGGACATGTGAGTTGGAGAAAAAAATAAAATTTTAACAAATGCAAATGTAAAATTTTAAATATAAATGAAAAATATGAAATAATTTACTTAATTTTAAATTTAACAATAATTATATAGAAAACAATGATCCACAAAAAAAATGCTTAAGATAGGTTAAGAACACAATAGCAAAATTGAGTCAGGTAATTTAATAATTGACGGTCCAACAACAATTAAAAGAAAACGATATAGATCACTATGGTTTATTTTTAAATGAAAAATGATCATATAAATTCAATTATATTAAATAATCATATAAAAAAATACTATAAGATGGAGATAATAAAAATGAAATATTAACATTTAAAAATAAAAATTATCTCTCAATTAATAGTAATTTTTGATTAAAATAAAATAGCTACTATGTTGATAATGACCCGTGAAATAAAAAAATAATTTGATGCGATATAAAATATATTTAAAAACAAATGTAAAATAAACAATAATCATGGAAATTTAATTGTATTAAATAATGATAAAAAATCGTGAGATGGAGAAAAAAATAAAAATAAAGATATTATCTCTTAAATAAAGACAATGATTGATTAAAATAAAATAGACATTATGTTGATAGTGACCCGTGAGATAATAAATAAATAAATAGAGAAAAAAAATAAAATAAAAGTAAGAAAGTGTGAAAAATGTGAGAGAAATTTGAAATTTTAATTAAGATAGAGAAAATGTGTAATGATCGATTAAAAAAATTAAATATTGAGTTGATAGTGGCCCGTGAAATAACTAAATATTTTTGGGAATAATAATTAAATGATCGATTATTAATATTTTTTTGCGATAATAGATAAATGTAGAAAAATTAAAATGAAAGTATGGAAAAATGAAATGTAAAAGAAATTTGAAATTTTTAGTAAGATTAAAATTTAAAAATAGATTATTAATATTTTTTGTGGTAATAAATAAATTAAGAAAAATTAAAATGAAAGTAAGAAAGTGTGGGAAAATGAAATGTAAAGGAAATTTAAATATGACTTCCATCATCCATGGCTTACATGTGATGTCATCACTCATGCAATAAAGTTGTAGGGAAAATGTTATTTAATTCGGACCAATGAAAAGCTAACACTTGGGACATCCATTCAATAAAGTTGAAAGAGTGAATACTTAATTTGTTAGTTACAAAAATGACCTTTTATTAGTGCAAATAAATTTTGGTCAAAGGGTAATTTATGCAATTTGGTCAATCTATTATTAATGAATAGATAGTAGATAGTAGAAGATTATTTCTTGAACACCAAATTGACCAAACAGTGGTCCCTAAAAAATAAAGCTAATTTGTTCTTCTTCTTTTTCTTTCCCTCCCCATACCGTACCTGTACCAGCTGTGCAAAAGGTTTCAAAATGATCCACACCAAACACCCCACAACAATCATCCAAACCTAACAACATGAAAATATTCCTCCAAATTTTGATTTTTGTCTATAAATTTTAATTTTTTTAGTGTCCCAGGGTGTAGTTGATAAAAAGAAGAAAAAAAAAGCAACTAAAAAATTGGCACTTGGTAGAAACTAGTATTCAACAACTTGAAACACCAGACACTTCGCAAAACAACAATCTATTTTCCTTCACTTCCTCCTTAAAAAAAAAGAAAACCACGCGCGATAACGTATATACCCACGCGCCACCGTTTCTAGAAAATGAAGACACTGTGTGCAAAGACCGTCACCGTCTCATGAAGGAAGCTGTCTACGCGCGTCACCATCTCGCCGCTCCACACTCCGACTAATGTCGTTCACTTCGCCTTACTGGCACGGCACTCTCTACATTCGCCGCCGGTGAGCCTCTCTCAGTCTCCGATAACACCCCCGCCGTGTTCATCAACCATAAAACAACCACTCCTATACCCTCCACCGCCACGAAAACCACAACCACCGTCTCCTTCATCGTCTTCCTTCCACCACCGTCCTCCTCCGCAGCAACCGTTTCAACCTTCATCTTCTCCCACTATAACCTCCTCTCCACTAAAACTCCCTCACATCCTCTCTTCTTCCACTTCCTCCACCAATCAACACCACCACCCTCGCCGCCGAAACTCCCTCACATTCTCTCCGATTCAAGCCCTTCTTCTACACACGAAGCAACTTCTCCAACAATTTGAATGAACTACATCCCGAGACCGAACGAGAGGAGGAGGTTGAGTGTAGTGAATGGGGGAGATCATTACAGCACAACAACATCTTCCGAGGAGGGCGATGAAGAGGATGAAGAAGAAGATGATGATGGGGTTGACGGGGATGTTGAGTCAAGATCTGAGATTGGGACGAGATCGAATTTTGGGTCATTGTCAGCGGCTGCAAAGGGATATGTTGCGGCGGTGGGGAAATCAGGACGATGTAGCATCATCTTTGACGGGTGAAGGGGTAATGGAGACGAAGATGGTGGTGAAACATAGAGATTTGAAGGAGAATTTTGATAAGGCTGCTGTTGCTAGTGATCAAATTTCGGAGATGCGTGAGATAAGTAAAGCTCAGCCTGATCGAAGTTTCAGGTAATTGAGAAGTGAGTAATATATAATCTTCAATTTCATTCATTTGTTCTTGTTGTGAAAAACGATACCAATAACAAAGTATAATAGGGAATTAGGGAAGAGAATTAGAATACAAGAATTGGTTATAACTGTTATTCTTTTACTTTCTCTTAAAACAAGATTACAAGTTTACAAGAATAACAAATAACCTCTCTCACCCTAAATTAGGATTTGCAGCTTAGCAATGATGAGAGACTAGTATGCTATTTATAATAAAACCTAACATACTAACTAATGGGCTTTTTCAGCAAGGCCCATTACACAAGCCAACTTAATAAACAAGCTAACTTAACAAATTAGGGTTTAAACACTAAAACCTAATTTAACATGCTAACAACTCTAGCATCTTCGACATCTGCATGCTAGACCCATCTTCGACTACAGCATGCACACTTCGACACCAGCATGTGAACAATCCTTCGACTTCATGCTTAACTCTGTCAAACTGTCGAACCAAGAAGCTACCCTTCGACAATACTAGAGTTTGATCCAATATCTCACAAATCTCCACCTTGGACCTAACTCTACAACGTCAAGGAACAAACTAGCTTTCTTCATGCAGCTTTATCAACTGCATACAGTGGAAAAACTTGCAACTCGGCAATGTCTTGGTGATCATATCAGCAGCATTGTCTTCAGTCGAAACCTTCAGCACTTGGACTTCTCCACGCTCGATTACTCCTCTGACGAAATGCAGCCTCACATCAATGTGCTTAGTTCGCTCATGATAGGCTGAATTTTTCGACAGGTGTATTGCACTTTGACTATCACATTTAACAGTGATACCTCGACCTTGAAGTTTCAGCTCATTCGCAAAACCTTCAAGCCACAATGCTTCTTTCACAGCTTCAGTTAGGGCAATATACTCCGCTTCAGTGGTTGATAGAGCAACAACCTTCTGAAGTGTTGCTTTCCAACTAATTGCAGTGCCAAACATAGTGAAAACATATCCAGAAATAGATTTTCTGGAATCCATACAACCTGCATAATCAGAGTCGACATATCCTTCTATTACTGCTTTACTATCTTCACCCAAGGTTCCACCATAAATTAGGACTCTATTCAGAGACCCATTTATGTACCTTAAAATCCACTTCAATGCTTGCCAGTGAGCCTTTCCAGGATTCGCCATGTACCTGCTTACAAGACTTACTGCGTATGCTATGTCGGGTCTAGTACAGACCATAGCATACATCAAAGAACCGACTATATTAGCATATGGGATGCTATTCATATAGGCTCTTTCGACATCAGTACTGGGACACTGATCAATACTCAGCTTGAATTGAGGGTTTGTTGGAGTCACAACTGGCTTCGAATTCGACATACCAAACTTTTCAAGAATCTTCCGTAGATATGCCTCTTGAGATAGACATAACTTCGACTTCTTTCTATCTCTTCGAATGTCAATTCCAAGAATCCTGGAAGCAGCTCCCAGATCCTTCATATCGAACTCCTTATTGAGTTCAACCTTCACCCTCATCACATCTTCGACACTGTTGCTTGCTATGAGAATATCATCCACATAAAGCAACAAAATAACAAATGAATTACCAGGTCGAAATCTGAAGTAAACGCAGTGGTCGAACTGACTTCTAATGAAACTTATGCGTGCCATGAACTTGTCGAATCTCCTATTCCACTGTCGAGGAGATTGTTTCAGACCATACAAAGATCTCTTTAACTTGCACACATAATCTTCCTTCCCCTTTTCGACATACCCTTCAGGTTGCCTCATCAGGATCGTTTCATCTAGATCACCATACAAGAACGCAGTCTTCACATCCATCTGTTCTAGTTCAAGATCGAACTGTGCCACCATGGCAAGCAACATTCGAATGGACCTATGCTTCACAACAGGAGAAAACACATCATTGAAGTCGACACCTTCTTTCTGAGTGAAACCCCTTGCAACTAACCTTACCTTGTATCTTTTCGACGTCACTCCTTCAATTCCTTCCTTAACTTTGAAAATCCATTTACAGCTGACTAACCTTGCCCCAACAGGTTTCTTGATCAGTTCCCAAGTATGATTATCATGAAGAGATTTCATCTCATCATCCATGGCCTTCAGCCATTCAGTCTTATTTCGACTCTTCATAACTTCCTTATAGTCTCTAGGTTCTTCGTCTAGAACCTCACTTGCAGAGATTAAGGCATAAGCTATAAGATCTGCATATCCAAGTCTCTGAGGTGGCTTGATGACTCTTCTCGACCTATCTCTCGACAATAGGTAGTCATCGTCAGTTTCCTCAACTTCAGCATCTTCTGCTTCTTCTTCGACTTCATCTGGGATATGCAATTCAGCATCAACATGCTCCACCTCAACAGGAATCTCTACCTGTTCCAGCTCTTCGTCAGATGTTTCTGTACTTCGACCAACATCATCAGTTTTCTTAAAAGCCATTTCAACTTCATTGAAAACTACATCTCGACTGGTGATACACCTCCTGTGACCTGGCTCTAGGCACCATAGCCTATAAGCTTTGACTCCTTCAGGGTATCCCATGAACATGCATTTCAGAGCTCTAGGTTCGACCTTGTCTTGCCTAATGTGAGCATAGGCTACGCAGCCAAATACTCTCAGTTTGTCGAGATCTGGTGGATGTCCCGACCAAACTTCTTCAGGTGTCTTCATATCTAACGCTGTCGAAGGACATCTGTTTATCAGATATGTTGCTGTCGAAACAGCCTCAGCCCATAACACCTTCTTTAAACCGGCACTAGTCAACATGCATCTGACTCTCTCCAAAATAGTTCGATTAAACCTTTCAGCCAAACCATTTTGCTGTGGAGTACCTGCAGTAGTTCTATGCCTTGCAATACCAGAGGCAGCACAAAAACTGTCGAATGCCTCATTGCAAAATTCAAGGCCATTGTCGGTTCTCAACCTCTTGACCTTTCTGCCAGTCTGATTTTCAACCAGAGTCTTCCAACTTTTGAAATTCTCAAAAGTTTCATCCTTAGTCTTCTGGATGAATACCCATAATTTTCTGGAATAATCATCTACTATGGATAGAAAATACCTTGCTCCTGAATGTGATGGACACCTTGCAGGCCCCCAAAGATCAACATGTATGTAATCAAGGGATCCATGTGTTCTTTGTTTGCCTTTGTTGAACTTCACTCTGCAAGATTTTCCAAGTACACAGGGTTCACAAAACTTCAGCTTTTCGACTTTGTCTCCACCAAGCAGATTTTGTTTCCCTAATTCGACCAGACCCCTTTCACTGACATGGCCCAATCTCATGTGCCAGATTTCTGTTTTCGACAAAGGTTTCGTGGATGCAACATTTGTCGAACCACTTACAACTTCAGCCTCAAGGGTATACAAGCCTTGTTTCTTCACGCCTCTCAAGACTTCCTTCGAACCCTTCATGACTCTTAGGATACTTTTCTCTCCTTGGAAAACATATCCTTTCTTGTCGAATTCACCAAGAGAAAGCAGATTTCTCTTCAAATCAGGAACATACCTGACTTCAGTCAACAACCTTATTGACTCATCATGGAGCTTGAATCTCACAGATCCAACACCTGCAATCTTGCAAGCCTTGTTGTTTCCCAGCAATACTGATCCACCATCTTGATCACATAATTCCTCGAACAAGTCTTTGTTTGGAGTCATGTGCCAAGTGCAACCTGAATCCATAATCCACTCCTTCTTAGAGTCACTGCTTGAAACCACAAGAACATCAGATGATTCGAAATCATCTTGAACAATGGCAGCGTTGCCATTATCCTTACCTCCATGATATTTCAAGCGTTCAGGGCACACCTTTCTTGTGTGACCCTCCTTCTTACAATGGTAGCATCAAATGCCAGATGCTTCGCCACTATAAGTCTTCGACTGGCTTTTGCCTTTCTTCTTGTCGAACTTACCATCCTTTCGTAAGAGTTTTCCTTTAACGGCCAAACCTTCGCCAACAGTCGAAGGTTTATGCTCCTTTCGTTCATTCAAGTCCTTAGAGTACAAGGCTGATTGAACTTCTTCAAACGTCAGGGACTCCCTTCCATACAAGAGAGTTTCTTTGAAGTGAGCATGTGATCGAGGCAAAGAACACAATAGTAACAGCGCTTGATCTTCATCATCGATCTTCACATCAATATTTTCAAGATCAAGAATCAGCTTGTTGAACATATCCAACTGCTCAGCCAATACTTTGTCTTCAATCATCTTGAATGAATACAAAGCTTGCTTCAGGTAGAGTCGATTTACCAGCGATTTGGTCATATACAAACTTTCAAGTTTCACCCATAACCCTGATGCCGTCGTCTCCTTTGATACCTGCCGGAGAACCTTATCACCAAGGCTCAACAGAATTGCGCTGTGTGCTTTCTCGATCATAGTTGTCTTCTCCGCTGCCGTTAATGCAGCATTCATGGCTGCCTCTCCCTTCAACGCTTCCAAACAACCCTGCTGAACCAGTAGGGCTTTCATCTTCAAGCGCCACAGACCGAAATCATTCACTCCGGTGAACTTTTCAATCTCATACTTTGTTGAAGGCATCTTCTCCACGCTCACCGCACCAATTTGTTGTGAAAAACGATACCAATAACAAAGTATAATAGGGAATTAGGGAAGAGAATTAGAACACAAGAATTGGTTATAACTGTTATTCTTTTACTTTCTCTTAAAACAAGATTACAAGTTTACAAGAATAACAAATAACCTCTCTCACCCTAAATTAGGATTTGCAGCTTAGCAATGATGAGAGACTAGTATGCTATTTATAATAAAACCTAACATACTAATTAATGGGCTTTTTCAGCAAGGCCCATTACACAAGCCAACTTAATAAACAAGCTAACTTAACAAATTAGGGTTTAAACACTAAAACCTAATTTAACATGCTAACAACTCTAGCATCTTCGACATCTGCATGCTAGACCCATCTTCGACTACAGCATGCACACTTCGACACCAGCATGTGAACAATCCTTCGACTTCATGCTTAACTCTGTCGAACTGTCGAACCAAGAAGCTACCCTTCGACAATACTAGAGTTTGATCCAATATCTCACAGTTCTCTTAATTTTATCCATGTTTCTTTTATTACAATTCATAGGAAATTCCGGGCAAGTTTTAATTGCTTTGAAACGAATGGATTGGGTTAATTTTTTAAGCATTTATCTTTGTTATAGGTAGATTTGAATTAGACGATTTGATTTAATCTTTGATTGCAGAAACTGTGTATCATTCAAAATTTCAAATAGTCTATTGAGCAGCCTGAGCTCCACATGGACATCGAAACCAACGTTTGCGGTGAAGTACCGGCTCGAGCCCGGTTCGTTGGATGAACCGGGTGGTCTGAAGAGTCTTTGCTCCTCTTTGGAACGACTTTTGGTTTTGGAGAAGAAGCTCTATGATGAAGTCAAGGTAATTTTCTAGCCATTTTTTGAGACAGTAAGTAAAGGAAAATGAAATGAGTGAAGCTATGCACTATGAAGTTTAGTATGGTGTGATGTTGGACTTTGGTAGAGTAAGGTCATAGCAGAATTTGACTGTTTATTTAGTGTGAAAATGACATCTTCCTTCTTCTGCCCTTTTTTTCTTGCCTTGTGTATTGACCAAAATAGCCCCTAATGTTTGGTTGGGACCAACCGGCCAACCTTTTTTATTCTGGATTGTTTTTAATAATGTTAGATATGTCGAATTTAGTCACATAAATGTTGTTTCCAACTTAGCTTCCTTTTTACAGAACAGAAGTTTGTTGCTTTTATTTTGGCTAAAAGCCTAATTCCATACGATTTATGAACCGGGTATATATGCTAACACGTTCTACGAATTCTTGTTGAATATAGTCTAAAGAAGGTGTGAAGATTGAACATGAAAAGAAATTGTCAGCCCTGCAGAGTCAAGAATACAAAGGAGAAGATGAAGCCAAGATATTCAAAACCAATACTTCTATAAATAAGCTGCAGTCACTAATTGTTGTTACATCACAAGCTGTGTCTACCACCTCGACCGCTATTGTTGGCCTTAGAGACTCCATTCTTGTTACTCAGCTTGTTGAGTTTTGTCATGGGCTAGGTTGTTAATCTCAGATAGCGGCGCGTAGCGCCGGACCTCCCAAATGCTATAGCGGCATAGCGGATAGCGGGATGACCGCTATTGTGAGTTTTTAAAAATCAAGCTAAATACTTAACATGAAAACATAGATACTAAAATAGGTTCCAATAACATACATAAATACTAAAAATAGGTTCCAATAACATACATAAATACTAAAAATAGGTTCCAAGTTCCAACAACATTCGTAATGACTTGAAAACAAAAGTTGCAACATACATAAACCAAAAGTTGCAACATACATAAACTAAACATAATATCAAAATGTCTAAATCAAATTCTAAACATAAACAAAATGACTAAATCACATCCGCCTCATCTTCACTTCTAAGTTCCACCACATTAATATCATCTTGCTCATCACTTGATTCAATTTCAAACACTTCTTCTTCTACCTCCAACTCCTCATCTCCATTAGATACTAATGTAGCAAGTCTATGCCTAGTAACTCTTGTTGGTTCATTAGCCCCAATGGCATTACCAACAACTTCCCAAGTCAAACCCTCCTCTCCTAAAACCAAATCATCTTCCAATATTCCATTTTTATCCTCATTTTGTTGCAACCATTCATAACATTCATCAATATTGTTGAGGAGAATAGGATCAATTAAATCATTGCTATTGAAGCGTTCTAAAAGAGCTTGATTGTACTTCACAAAAACCAAGTCTTGTAGCTTTTGATGCTCTAGCTTGCTTCTCTTCTTAGAATGAATCTATAATATAATTTGTATAGATAATTAATTTCAAATCTCACAAGCTCCAATCTAACTACATAAAAAACTATTAATTTTTAACTTACTTGCTCAAAAGTACTCCAATTACGCTCACATCCCGATGAGCTGCATGTTAGGCTCAACACTTTTATTGCAATTGTAATGCAATAACTAATTAGTATTGAGTATTCCTTTTTAAATTAACATAAGAGTGGACTTTAACTTACCAGGGGACATTGTTTCCTTCATTCTAACTGCAGAAGGCATGCCAAATGTGCCACTCGCCTTCCGATACAAAGCAATCTGAGATAGAATTTTGTCATTCTCTATTTCATCTATTGAAAGCCTTTGAATGCAAGCAAAGAGCCCATCTGTCACTTCTGTGTCTTTGCCAATGTTTGGATCATTGTAAAAGTGTTGTGGGTTAAGGAAATGCCCAGCAGCATGCAATGGACGATGGAGTTGGCACTCCCATCTACTATCTATGATTTTAAAAATATCAGAGTACTTACTCTCAATACCATTGAAAGATTTTGCTATACTTTCCTTTGCCCTATCCATTGCCTCATATATGTACCCCATTGCCGGCTTCTTCTCATTATCAACTAATCTTAAAACTGTCACAATCGCCCTCATTGCCTTAAGAGAGTATAGAACATCATTCCAAAATGATGTCATGAGAACAACAACACATGCCCTTTTCCCCTTAACCTCTTTTGATGTCTTTGTGTTCAACCATGCTTCTGATACAAACATTCTTCTAAGATTGTTCTTTAGTTTATACAATCTTTGAAGCGTGAGAAATGTTGTTGCAAACCTTGTATCTCCACTCCTAATCAATTCAGCTCCTTCGGTAAACGTCCTCATTATGTTAAGGGTTATGGTATGGTTGTAGATGAATCCAACAAGAAATTGTCCTCTTGTTATGGCCCTCTTAACAGTAGACAACTTTCCTATGTCTTCTAACATTAAATCCAAGCAATGTGCAGCACATGGAGTCCAATAGAGTCTAGGATATTTTTCCTCTAAATATTTTCCTAAGACCAAAATAAATGAGCTAAATAAGTAACCAATTTTAATCACATTAGTAGAAATAAGTAACCAGTCTAAGGAGAACATTATTACCTGCCAAGACATAATTGCTACCATTGTCACTCAAAACTTGCATGACGTTTTCTTCTCCTATCTCTTGAACAAATGAGTCCAACAACTCAAATATCTTCAATCCGGTCTTCATGTAGCTCGAACCATCAATACTCCTCACAAACATACTCCCACTTGGAGTATTAACCATAAAATTGATCAATGTCTAAGACTTACGGTCTGTCCACGCATCCGACATAATAGAGCATCCAAATTGAGTCCGCTCTATCACCAGCCCTTGTAACTTTGTCTTTGTGAACTCTAGTTCCTTTTTGAGCAAGGGAACTCTAAGTTCATGGTAACTAGGAGGCTTCAAGTGCTGCCCATAATTTCCAACAGCTTCAATCATTAACTTAAAGCTTTTGGATTTCACAACATTAAACGACAAGCCATTTTGATAAAAGAAACGAGCAATGTATTGATTAGTTAATGCCCTTGCATTTTCCACACAAGAATCTTTGATGGATGTTTGCATTTTAGCTATTGACAGTGTCTTCTTTTGTGATACTTCTGGATTTTGAAACAATATCGTATCCATGGGGCCTTTAGCATTATTCTTGGTTCTGGCAGCAGCTGTTCAACGCCTTTTTCCTGCTCTTAGGTTTGATATTTCTTGGACAGCATCTTCATCCTCTTCATTGACATTAACTTCTGCCATATATGCATCACTTGCAGCTAGTTTTTTTATCATAACTATCCTGCAGAATTTTCTTAATGTCAGCTGGAATTTTTCTGCAAGCTCTAACTTCTCCCCTTATCCCCAATTGATGCTTCTTAGCTCGCGTTATTCCCCCTTTTGAAGGATGCTCACAAAAATCACAAACAATAGTTTTTTTGCTTTGATCTTTATAGGAGTTCCACTGCCAAGCTATGTCAATACCTTCACCAATAGGTTTAAAAAAACCTTTGTTGTTGGAAGTTTGTGTTAAGCTTGCAGAAGATGATGATGCCATGGTTTCTAAGTAAAGGTGAATGGATGAGAAAAGATGAATAGGTGAGGAGGAAAGTGAAAATAGGGTTGAGAAAGATTGATGTATGTTTTGAAGAGAAGAGAAGCAGAAGTTCTGTGAAGAAAATGAATTAAAAGTGTGAGAAGGAGAAGGAGAACTTCTGGGAAGAAAAAAAATGTAACGTTAAAACTAGGGCAGAAGTGGAGCGGCTGCTGGCTGCTATTTTTCAGTGAAGAGAGAGAATATTTATGACCTAATGCTCACTTTTAGCTTTTATAGTAGTTAAATAAAAGGGAAAACTACAAATTTGCCCTTAAAAACATTCAAACTTACAGTTCTGTCCCTGTATTCACAATAGCGGTCTGAATAGCGCTACAAAACCGCTATTGCGCCGCTATTCCACCGCTACGGCACATAAAATCGCGGCCCCTATTTCCGCTATTTCACATAGCGGTAAACAGCCCAATAGCGTCGCGGCGAGGGCCTCAACCGCTACGCTATACCGCTATAGCGCCGCTATAGCGCGCTATTGACAACCTAGGTCATGGGTAAGTACTCCTCTTGTGCGATTGTTTTACTGTTATGTTTAATATTTGGTACTGATAAATAATTAAGTTCCCGTATAAGTATAATAGGATCAGTGGCTTGTTTCGATTGACTTATTTAAACTTATCTATTGTTATAAGCACTTGTAAGAGCGCAAGACTCGTCAAGAGAGTTTATGAAAAGAACTTAGGCCATGTCCATAAAATCTTCAATATAGCTTATGAAAACAACTTATACCAGCTTAGCTTATATAAAAACAACTGATGCTAGTTTATCTGAAAATAGCTTGACTTCATTTTATCTTTTGTTACATAAATAACTTATGCATAAGCACTTCTAAGATAAGCGCTTAATTAAGTTGTTCATCCAAACGGGTCCTAGCTTATATAGAAGCCCACTAAACAACCATCCCTACTATTTAAAATGAATGAACTTTAATATATTCATGGGGCCCAAAACTTTCACTATAAAAGAAATTCTATCAATTTGATCTTGTTGTGTCCCTTTATGTGCTAAAAGAAATCCTATCAATTTGATCTTGTTGTGTCCCTTTATGTATTAAATGTGATTTTGAGACTTCATTAGTTATGTTTCCATTATTTTGAATCATATTGTTGCTTGCGTTCGATATTTATGCTCGAATTCGTGTAAAAGATGGTGGAATGTGATGATTTCGAGGACTTAAATTTAATATACTCTAATAAAGGATGATAATATTTTCATTATAAAAGATGATAATATTTTCAAAATTTTTGCCCTCACTTATCCCGTGTGAAAGAAAATTATGTGGTAGTTGAAAGTATTATTTTGGTTGTGTGGTAGTTGAAAGTATTATTTTGGTTGTGTATGTTTTGTACGTGTTTTATAGATGAAACTTTGAGATATAAAAGATGTATTAATTTGTGGGAGAGAGAAGTTAGAAGATAAATGAAAAGTTATTATTTATGGTTATGTTATTTATTTTTTTTAGGTATAAATTTTGAAGTATCACAATTTTTTATTTAAAAGTTGTGTTAAATTATGTTTTTTAATTCTTGATTATGTTTATATTTTTTAGATAAAATATTGAGAAAAAAATTATTCTTTATAATCTCTTCTTAATTTAATTGTTTTTATCTAGTTCTTAGTTATGTCTTATTTGTGTTGTACCATATTTAAAGTATAAAAAAAACTAATCCACTCATTAAACCTTATGTTTGTTTTTTTTTAAAAATTAATTTTATGTTTTATATCTCTAATATTAATTATATATCAAATCTTAGTACTTAATAAAATTGTATGTTACTTTTCTTTCTTTAAGGAATATTTTTAAGAGCAACATATAATAGTAAATCCAAATCATGTACAACATTTTCATATAAATAATATTTGACTCTCTTCAAATGGGCTATTAAAACTCAAACATACATTTAGAGTTCTCAAATATTTTTATTATTATTAGATCAAATTAAAAATTTAAATAAATATTTATATAAAATTATAGATCTAAATTATCTTTTATCATTAGATCAAATTTTAAATATTTAATTTAATATTCACATAAAACAATATTAAACTATTTTTAAATAAATAATAAAATTTTACAAGTGTTGTCGCGTGCACTGCATGAGTAGACGACTAATTAAATGTAAAATAATTTTTGTTTTAATACGTCATTAATAATAAATTGATAAAAATTTGATTATAAAAATATGTTTTACCATGAAGATAAATATTACACCTTTTATTATAAAATTTGACTACTTTTTGTTATTTATTTATTAAAATTAACAATTTATTTACACTAATTTATAAATAAATGATGTTGTTAAAAATTAAATTATAAATTTAACACAATTAACAATATTCGTTGAGTTATTTTCCCACAATTTTTAACTACTTTTAAAGTGAAACTGAATTTACAATAGATCAATTTTAATCACATATGCTTTTATCTCATGATTTTTTTTTTGTCTCCAACAAATATTATAAACAGATTTATACAAATATTCACTTTAGAAAGAAAAAAATGAACAAATAGAAAGAAGTTTATTTTAAATAATTTTATTCATAAATAAGTAGGTTTTTTTTAATTTTCAATATTTTTAATAATAAAATTAATGATTATAACTAATTTATCCTTCACTTAGGTCTATTAACTTTTTAATTAAATTGAAGTTAGCAATCAAATCACGAAAATACTTTTCACTTGAAAACCTATAAGTCAGCTAATTGCGTCCTGGTCATCCTTAGTCAATCATATTAGTGTAATTTGTTTGCAACTCTTTCATTGATCTTCCTCCTCTAAAATTCACGAAACTCTTTGTCTTCTTTTGCTTTTATTGCTAATAATCTGTATCTGATCATAGTTAAAAATATGTGCGACATCTTCGCTTATCTGAATTTCAATAGTTATTATTTCTCATACACATATTTAAAGAATCAATAACTCTAAATTTATATTTTTTATTTTCTCTCACATTCAATGTGAAGGGATGGTAATGGTAGGGTAGTCAAACTAGTTTTGATTAATAATGCTTCTTTATCTGTAAAACTTTTCCTGTAAAACATTAGGAAATAATTAGAAATATTTTGAACATAACAGCTACAAATGCAGTGCAGATCATGGATGAAAAAAGCAGATGCAAGTACTCTCAATCAATTACTTAACAATAGCAAGATCTAGCAAATCCAAGTATATTCAGTTAGGTGGTCTAAATGATCACTTAAAAACTATTAGGAGAGGTCGAAGAATACTACTCATTGGCAGTGGGAGCAGTTATAATGCTGCTTTGGCAGCTAGGCCAATTTTTGAAGAATTATTTAGTCAGTGTTTTTATGACTTTTTTTGGTTAAGTTTTGCATATTTAAATTATGCTGTTAAACTATTTATTTTTCAGTATACATTGAATTTTATGTATTTCTGTAATGGTTGAAATTGCTAGTGATTTATTTGATCGGAAGATCTAATATACCGATACAACCATTTTTGTTAATCAATTTGGCCAAACTAAAAATACTTTACTAGCACTACAATATGCTATAGAAAATTTTGCATTATGTGTTGGGCTGACAAATACTATTGGTAGTGCTGTTGCAAGAAACACACTACGGTGTTCATATAAATGCTACTGCTGAGATTGGTGTGTCAAGTACCAACATGTTGAAATTAAAGGATATTCTATTCTTTGTTTTTAATATTGCCCTATTGTTTTCTTAACCAACGAGCTACTCTCACTCTTGCAATTACTACAGGCGTACACAAGCCAAATAGTAGTGATGGTCATTCTGTCTGTCGCAATAGCAGGCAATAATATTTTCAACAAAGCAAGAGAAAATATCATCGACGGTCTTTATCATCTTCCAAGTGAGTTTTTAATGAATTAATTCAAAATACTGTAGAAACTAGGAAGTGAAACATAAACTAGCTCTGGAGAAGTTGTGGAAGTAATCTTATTTAAAATTTGAATTATAGACAAAGTCATCGAGGTCATGAAGCTTGATCAAGAGGTGAAGGATCTAGAAATCTATTGATTGCGGAAAAGTCTACTCTTGTCATTGGGAGGGGATGCAACTATGCGACTGCTCTGGTAGGAGCTTTGAAACGACACGAAATGGCACGTCTGCATAGTTATGGGTTACTCGCAGATGAAATGAATAACGACTCTTTGGCATCTATCGATGGAGGTTTCATGATTGTTATTGGTACACGCGATAGTTGCTTCAGGTTGGTTGGATTAAATTTTGAGTACCTAGTTTCACATTGACATTAACACCGTTTTACATTTGGCACTAAACAACAGTCTCTCATACAACAACTTCATGCCCATCCAGATCGTGTCATAGTTATGTGTTCGAAAGGGGATGCTGATTCTGTTTGCCCTGGTAAGAAGAGTAGGACAATTGAAGTTCCAAATGTTGATGAGTGTCTTCAACCGATTATAAATGCAGTTCCGTTATAGGTATCTTATTACTCTGTTTTTTAGTAACATTAATACAATATATAAAGGGATAAACCATTTCATTATTTTCCTGTCTTTATACTAAAATATTCTCCACTGTGTTGCTAGTTGTTACGGATTCTTTTCTTCATTATTCCATGAGCTTCTTGGTGTTTTCTCATTGATTGCTTAGTGTTTGCACAAAACACTAAGCAATCAACAAAATGCAAAATTTATGTCTATTTCTGCATAATTCGGAAATGAACTTCCGAAATATACTAGCCTGACTCCAATTTTCGGAAGTTCATTTCTGAAAAGAACACTGAAGTAGGATAAGTTTTGTTGGGCCATTATTGCTCCAATAAGTTTATAAATACAACACACTCTTCTTCATCCTCTTCACACCTAGAAACACAAATGACACAAACCTACCCCCACCTAGCATTCGTCTACTTCACCACCGACTACCTGATGCCGTTCCAATTTCGTTTCTCGCGCGAAACGCCGTTTGCGGAGTTGATAACGTCGCTCCACACGCTATTGCAATATCCCGAAAATCGAAAAGTTGTCAAGCTCGAGTACCGCTCGCCATCACTTAACGACGAGGGAGGCATTGAATTCACACCTTTTGAGATCAAGAACGACGAAGATTTAGCGGTTATGTGGACAACGTTCGACCAATTTTCTTCGAAGGGTCCAATCGAATTGGACGCGAAACTTCAAAGATCGGGGGCTGACGTTATCAAAATGTTGACTCATCCTCACCTACCCGTGTTTAACAATATGTAACTTTAATCTTATGTAATGTGATCGATGTATTCTTCATCCGATTAAATAAAGCGAATCGTTCTTGTTTGTTATTTTTCTTCTGTCCAGACCTTATTTCGGAAGTTCATTTCCGAATTCATCCAAGGGGGGTGAATTCAGAGATGAACTTCCGAATTCACCAATTTTCTGAAAATTAACCTTATTTCGGAAATGCATCTCCGAAATCAATATTTTTCATTAAAATATTCACCTTTTCGGAGATTCATTTCCAAAAACACATTTTTTTCCAATAAAAGTACATTTTCGGAAATGAACTTCCGAAACAAGGGGTATTTTCGTAAATTCGCCAGAGGTGACCAAGAAGATTAGGAGGTGGGTTAAGAAATTTTCACCAATTATACCAAACTGAACATTTAATCCTTTTTTTTCCTAGAGCCTGCCATGACCATGATAAGAATTTGATATTATCAATAATGTCATTTAATATGCATTGGATCCCTTTTGATATGGTTGAAATGGCTAGTGATTTATTTAATAGGAAGGGTCTAATATACCGAGAAGATACAACTATTTTCTTTAGTCAATCTAGCGAAACTATGAATACTTTACTAGCACTGCAATATGCTCTAGACAATTATGCATTATGTCTTGGGGTGACAAATACCGTCGGTAGTGCTCTTGCAAGAAACACACACTGCGGTGTTCATATAAATGTTGGTTCTGAGATTGGTGTGTCAAGTACCAAGGTATCTGTTGAAATTAAAGGATATTGTATTCTTTGTTTTTAATATTACCCTATTGTTTTCTTAACCAACGAGCTACTCTCACCCTTACAATTACTATAGGCATACACAAGCCAAATAGTAAGCGATGGCCATGTTGTCTGTCGCAATAGCAGGCGATAATATTTCCAACAAAGCAAGAGAAACTATCATCGACGGTCTTTATGACCTGCCAAATGAGTTTTTGATGAATTACTTTAAAATACAGTAGAAACTAGGAAGTGAAACATAAAGTAGCTCTGGAGAAGTTGTGGAAGTAATCTTATTTAAATTTTGAATTGTAGACAAAGTCAGCGAGGTCTTGAAGCTTGATCAAGAGGTGAAGGATCTAGCAAATCTATTGATTGCTGAAAAGTCACTTCTTGTCATTGGGAGGGGATGCAGCTATGCGACTGCTCTGGAGGGAGCTTTGAAACTACACGAAATGGCACGTCTCCATAGTTATGGGATACTCGCAGGCGAAATGAAGAACGACTCTTTGGCATCTGTTGTTGGAGGTTTCATGATTGTTATTGCTACACGAGATAGTTGCTTCAGGTTGGTTGTATTAAATTTTGAGTAGCTAGTTTCACATTAACATTAACACCGTTTTACATTTGGCAGCAAACAACAGTCTATCATACAACAACTTCATGCCCAACCAGAGCGTGTCATACTTATGTGTTCGAAAGGGGATACTGATTCTGTTTGCCCTGGTAAGAAGTATAGGACGATTGAAGTTTCAAATGTTGATGAGTTTCTTCAACCGATTATAAATGCAGTTCCGTTACAGGTATCTTTTTACTCTATTTTTTTGTAACATTAATACAATATACAAAGGGATAAATCATTTCGTTATTTGTCTGTCTTTATATTAAAATATTATCCACTGTGTTGCTAGTTGCTAGGGATTCTTTTCTCATTTTGAATATAAATATCAGTGTCAGTTTTGCATTTCTTTGCTTTGTTCAAAAGATTTACGAGTATTATATATATTTGGACATATTCTCTTTTTTGGTTGCTGTTACTGGCTTATCATCTCACTTTACTGAAGGGATTTGACATCGACCGTGCTCATAGTCTTACTAAGCGCATGGAAAACGTCTTTAATTTCAAACAATCAGAACCTCAAGATGATGCCTTCGATGCTTTTGTTGCTTTGAAGGAGGCAGTTGATGCCACAATTACCACAAAGGATATCCACCGTGCTCGTAATCTTACTAAAAGTGTTACTATTGAAAAGCACATAGAAAACAAAATTGATCTTAAACAATCCAAATCTCAAGATGATGCTTTTGATGTTTTTGTTGCTTCGGAGGTGGGAGTTATGCCATAATTCCCACAGAGGACCTCCACCGTGCTCGTAATCGTACTAAGAGCGTTACTACACAAAAGCACATAGAAAATAAAATTGATCTCAAACAATCAGAGTATCAAGATGATGCTTTTAAAATTTTTGTTGCTTCGGAGGTGGCAGTTGATTTGAAGGAGGCATTTGATAACACAATTCCCAGAGAGAAGCAAAGTGCTGCCTTGCGAAAGTACTAAACTTTCAGACCAGCTTTTGCCATTTATTTATGGCATCGTTGATGTTGAAGATCACGGTAATTGTGGATTTCGATGCATTACATCATGGATATATAATGATGAAGAATTATGGATATATAATGATGAAGAAATGTGGAATAAAGTTAGAGGAGCTAAATAATAATTATGGTGAATATCATAAAGTGTATGATGATGATTTAACTTTTTTGAATGGAATAAAGTTTGAACTTCATTGGAGTGAGAGTTCGGCTTTCAGACCAAATTAGATGACAATTGAATTAACATATTTGATAGCAACATTCTATAATGTGGTATATGTTCAGTTAAGAAATATCAATGACAAGTTTCATGGCGATACTTGTGTCCCTTTCATAGGAAAATACCGTCCGAAGAAAAAGTTATCGTAGTAGCTCATGTGTTCGGAAACCATTTTGTGACGGTTATTATTTTTTTATATTTTCTTTTGTTAGTTTTGAAAACGTTATTATAATAAATACTGTTCGTTAATATTTTGTTGTCTTTTAGGTTCTTTTAAAACAACCATATCTCATGCCTAACTTCAATGTTTATCCACAATAAGACCCGAGTATAAACATTGAAGTTTCTTCCTCTTCACATTACCCAACTTCACTCCTTTGTGACCATCCTTCATTGTTTGAGATGAGTTGCGGACTCGATCTCTCAAATTTGCCTATTGAAGTTGGGCATGAGATATGGTTGTTTTAAAAGAACCTAAAAGACAACAAAATATTAACGAACAGTATTTATTATAATAACGTTTTCAAAGTCAACAAAATAAAATGTTAAAAATTATAACCTTCACAAAGTGGTTACCGAACACATGAGCTATTGCGATAACTTTTTCTTCAGACGATCTTTTACTATGAAGGGGACACAAGTATCACCTTATTTTATTTTATTCATTCGAACTTTATTTTATTCATAAAATTTAAATCATCGCCTTACATTTTATGATATTCACCTTATTATTATTATTCAGCTCGTCTAATATATTTCCTCATCACTACTTAAAATAGTGTGGTTTTAATGGTTATTATTCTTTCTTTTTAAGTTTCTAATTACTATTTTAATTTTGTTTTGCTAGGGTAACGATCAACGATCTGCTTGCTAATTTAATTATGGCTTTAATGGATAGATTGTTGGAGATGTTTGGTGTTTTTTCGGGTCAAAGAATCATTAATTGTCATTTTTTTAATCTTTAAAGCAAAATTTGATAGACAATTTTGTTTGTTTTATTATCCATCGATATAATTTTCCTATTTTTTTTTTGTTAAACAATAGATAATTTGGTCTGATCCTTTTTCTTTTCAAAATTGCCATTCAATAACTATATACTTTTTATTCCTTTTCCTAACTTTCATTATAACTTTTGGGTCATGCCAACTAGTACTCCGGCGGCAAGAATTTTAAATAATGAAAATGTTTAATATTCATTGCGTACACACAATATTTTTTTTTTAAATTTAATTTTTTTATCTTTTCAATACATTGAATAAATATACTTTTGAAAAAAACTATTTTTTTTAATCTTTTAAAGAATATTTAACTTACTTTTTTAATTTCTTAACTAATGTTTCAAAAACACTCGTTAGCATTTCTCTAACCTTTTATTACCATTTTTTGTTAGAAAAACTTCCGTGTAGTAGTTATTACATTTGTTCTTATTAGATTGCAATGACTTATATATGAACTCATCATTGATATTCTAGTGAAGCAAGCAGATATAGAAACCTATTCACAAACTGAGAAAAAACAATGAATTTCCATTATGAAAGTCTTGTTTTATTGAATTTCACTAGATTGGAATGCCAGCTTCAATTGTATGAACATGTCCTATTTTTGACGAGTTCGTCCGTGGTGTGGTAGAAATAATTCAAAATGTAGTGGCCGAAGGCTAACCTTAGCATGATATGAAATGAAAGTTGGCTAGAAACACAAGTCTAGGTTAGATTTTTAGCATAAACAGAAGGAATGGTAACCTCTAAGTTGAAGATCGATAATGGCCGACACACGAAAGAAAGACTATCGATCCAACAATACAAAACAGGGATATGAGTTGAAAATGTTAGATCACCGGTTATCATATTCCTGATGCTTATTTCTTGGTAAGGATAAACATAATAAAACAAGGACTATAGTATTTTATAAATGAGATAAATATGTAACAAAATAAAGTCAAAACAGTCAAGTTCAAGTAACTAAAAGATAAAATGAGACAACTCCTTTCATAGAATTTCATGATACAAGCACAAGTTACAACTTACAACTAGTCTTCATTGTTAACAAGTTAACAAAGAAGCACCAAGATTTTGTGATAATTGTTAGGTAAAGATTGTCTTTCTATATTTATTCTAAAGCAGAAACACACATAACTCATAACTGTGATGCATAATTGACAGAAATGAAAAATAACTAGTGTTATGACTTATGAATAATCTATTAAAATAAGAAGTGTGCCAATAGGAGTTAGTGACAAGGGACAGGATCATGTTCCTCATAAGGTAAGACCTAAGATTCTGAAAGAGCTCTTGAGGACTCACTGATTTAACTCTCGGAACATCACCCTCAGCATTCATGTGGTCATACGCGTATTTGACTCCATCAAAGTCATTACTCCAAAACCTGAACTCTCCGGGCTTATCACCGCTACCTTCACCAAGGCCTCACATACGAGCAAGCATGTCAACGTCTATTTGACAAGTATCTTTGCTCATTACTATTCGATGCTTCTTTGGGGTCGGTTGACACTGCTCCTCGACAACCTCTTGGCATTTCCGGTTCATGGAGCTCCACGAACGATGACTTTGAGGGTGCAAGCTTCTTACGTTTGCCGTTCCGAGTCTCGAGGCCGGTTAGGTCGGACTTGTTATCGGTCGGGCCTCCAGTTCCTCTCTGAGCAGCACGGGACTGCATCAGAAGCTTTTTCTTCTAGACAAGAGATAAATCAGTCATTTTGTCTGCATAAAAGAAAAACATAATGATTAGAAATGCGGAAAAGGGCAAAATAAATGATTATCCGATAAAAAGGTCATTACCAAAAAAGGGCAAAAGTTTCTTATCAAGAACCGGAAGCAAGGATTTAATTTTCATCATTCTGAAAGAATCTAAGAGTTTCAAGCAAACGCGCTCCAAGTCACTTAGCTTCTCAAAGATGAACCCACGTGTGTTAGAACATGAAATATTCTGATCACATTTTCTAGTTTTGATGATAACATTAAGAATGAATTTTGTATAAGACAATGTGGTACTCTAATAAGTTACTTTTTCCATTTCAAGAAAAGTGTAAAAGAGTATGCAATATCTTATCTTTCAGAAGCTCTGACCCAGATGTTCTGGATGGCTACATCAGAACATGGTCTTGAAGACATCAGAGCATGTTCTTGAAGTTTATCAGATCATGACTATTAGAAGCAAGCTCTGAAGATCTAAAGTTATCACGCTCTAAGGAACTTCCATAGTCTAAAGCGCTGAAGTTCTATCTTAGAACCAAACGCTGGAAACTCTGATAATCAAGGCAGATCACAAAGTCTGATTCCAGAACAAAAACAAATGATGAAAAGCTAGAAAGGCTAGTCTGTGTGTCTGACAAAAGGAACGTTAGAAGTATGGCTACAAAAGGCAAAGTCGGAAAAAGTAGTTGAAGCAAGGCTCGAGGTAGTTGAAAAAAGCATGAAACATTAAATGCAGCATTTACTGTTTACGCAAAGCATTAAATGCATAACTGTTCAACGGTCACATTCTCACGCCTATAAAAGGAACATGTCAGCCAAAGAAAAAGAGCTAGAGCTTACGTTACAAACTCGCAACACTCTGATTCTTTCTCACGCAAAAAGCTCTTGAACAAGCAAACAATCTTCATCTTCGAGCTCACATACTTTTGTAATCTTAGTGAGTTATAGAACTTAAGCTTAAGAGAAAAAATCACTCGGTGATTACAGCTTCTTAGAAGTAACTTTAATCTTTTGTATTTGATTATATATTTGTAAACCAAAATTCCTTGAGTGATCAAGTTGTGATCTGTAGACTCAAGAAGACTTAGAGTTTGATCTAAGTGGAGAACCATTGTAATCTTTTTTATTAGTGGATTAAATCTTTAGTGGAGGTAAATCACCTGTGAGGGTGGACTGGAGGTAGTTTGAGTTCAAACGAACCAGAATAAAAATAATTGTGTTTATTATTTTTATTTGCCAAAAAGAAATAACCCTTATTCAATCCCCCCTTTCTAAGTGTTTTTCACTCCTTCAACATGTGGGAACATGGTCTTTTGTCCAGTAGTGAGGAAAGTGGGTGTGGCCATCGGCTGCGTAAAGGACTTGGGGACAAGTCGAACCGCCTTTCACTCTCACAAATTTTCCTTTATAATCTTTGTAGTTGCTGGTGTAAGCTATCAAAAAGCTTCGTGAAAGGATACCACTTATCTAAATCCAGCTATTCTTCTCTAAACCCTTCACCTCGAAGAAAGAGAAAAACAAACCTATTGTAGGGAATCGAAACAGCCTCACAAACTCTCTAAAAGGCTTTTATGAAGCCCCAGCTATTCAGACGAAGTTGCGATGGTGTTGCGTTCACGGTTTTAAGAATGTCAACTTCAAAATCCGATAATGGAATCCTCACGTCAAAAGTCTCTATCATACTCAGATAAAAATAGAATAGCTCTTCTTTAGAACTCGCTAGACGAATGGTACATACTCTCTCACCGGGTCCACAGGGTTCGAGCACCACGTCATCTTCATTCACGTTCGAGGAAATCCTTCTAAGGGAGCAAAGCTTCGATATCCCGACTTCGTCGAAGGAGCTAGTCTTATAGCTCATAACTCCGTCGTCAAAAGGGGCCGCAGTCTGCATAATGAACTCTACGGAACCTGAGGAGAAGAGGAAGATGAATCAGAATCATATTAGGCCTTGTTAAGAAGTCTATTCATTTCATCCTTCCCTAAACTCTCTTCCATGTCTCTCAAGAACGAATCCCATAACTCCTTTCTCTTAGCAACATTAGAGGGTTTTTCGAACATCTTGTGGTATTCGCCCATACATGTCATAGCTAAATACGTTTGTTTTGGTTGAAAAATAAACTAAGAAGAGAAAAAGGAAGGAAAGGACACAATACCTGAGAAATAAAATGCTTGCTGACAAAATTGAGAATCAGAAACGTTTTTGAGTATTTTAGCTCGCAGGAAGGCAATGATAGAAGCGTAGAGGAGAAAAGGGTTTAAATATGATTTAAAAGCAATAATGAGGGCTAGGTGAACAGTTCCCTAAGAATACTCGAGGACTTCATCCGAGTGCATCTTCTCGACGAGAGCGAGGACACGTATTCGGAGGGGCTTGTTCCGGGTTCAGGATTCTTGTAAGACCGTGACCTAAAAACGAGAATACGCATACACGCTTCATAGACCTACCCGGCTATAGCCTGCAAGGCCAGCCGAGTATGCAAGCCAGATATGAGCTATTATACAAATCCATATGGGTTGCCATAGCCGGATGCAGAGGTATCATACCTCAGTCGGGTACTGGAAAGGCCGCGTATGGATGGAAAGTGAAGGGTTGTAACGTCTAGACCTGTTACGCACAGCTCGACTATAATTGAAGATTTATTGTGCCATCAATGATCATGCAATTAAAGCTGTTTCAACGTCTGTAACGTGAGAAGCTCGAAGGTCACCTCTTTAATGAGGTCTTCAAGGCCAAAATGAAGCTATAAATAGGGGCTCTCGCAAGAAATTCATCTTGGAGCAAAGTGTTCAGTACACAACCTCCAAATCTCCAAAACTATTCATAAATACTCTTCGTTTAGCAGCTTCTCTTTCCATAGGGGCAAGCTCGCCTCAGAATCTAATTTTTACACAAGAACACTTAATATATCCCTTCAACTTTTCCAAAGCTCCTTGGTTGAATTCATATGAAGAACATTCACAAGAATATTTTGAGCCAAAGACATATGAATTGTATTTTAATTTGTAGATCTGGGCTAACCTCATTTTTTTGGGACACGCCAAAATTTTATACCCGCACACTTACTTATGTCTGTGTTACCCCACCTTATTTTTACAAATTTTTGCGAGACAAATCTTATCGAAACGAGCATGCACATTTAACGCTCTTCCTACTAAGTTGACGTGGAACTCTACCTTTGCACGAAAATTTTTCTACTTATTGCTGACATTTTTTTACCTCGGTGAATAAAACTTCAACAACAACTTTGTTTTTATTGTTCAGCTCTATATTTTTATCACTTATTTAGTTGTTAGCATTTATCTTTACATTTTTATTTTCTCCGCAATGATATTAAAGAAAAATATTTTAAGCTTTTATACATATATATATATATATATATATATATATATATATATATATATATATATATATATATATATATATATATATATATATATATATATATATATATTAGTTATTTATTACTTTATATACAGTATTTAAAAATAAAATTATTATTTTATTATTATCAGTTTAATTCTGGTTAAACTTCACTTTAAATTTTAAATGCTTACTTACACCAGTTTTAAAATTGATCTGATTAATTAATTTGACTATCCCACTCTATTTAACTTACATATAAACTAATGATAAACTAGTTTTCAAGACTAGTTATTTATAAACTATAAAATTGACAATTTTTTTTTTACATATAAGCAAAGTATATTAATAAAGAGTACTCATTACAAAAAAAAAAACCAAATTCAGTCAAATGGTACTAGTACTAGTACTTTATATTATTTCAGGTTCTATCACTTCACTTTTTTGGTTTGTCAAACGTTTATTTGACATTTTATTTCACTTATTCTTTTAGTGTAGTAGGTAAACAATTATTTTCCATCTGTGCAATGTAGTTTATTTTATAAAATTACTCATTTAAAAAAATACAACTTATCTTTTTGGTGCTTTCTTTTATTCATGTTGTTCATATTATTTGACTAATGTTACAGCAATTTATTTTTTACCCGTGCGGGAACACGGGTATGTTACTAGTATATATATATATATATATATATATATATATATATATATATATATATATATATATATATATATATATATATATATATATATATATATATATATATATATATATATGAGGAGGGATCAAATTACACCCGAAGAGTTACACCACGAGTTACACTCGTTCAATAACTACATCTCGAATTAATATTTTTTAAATTCAACCGTTGGATTGAAACATAATATCATATAGATCATACCTATAAAGTTTGAGCTTAATCTATAATGATTTACTATGTCATTGGATTACATCAAAATTAACGTTATATGAAAGCTCATTTTGACGTTAATATTTGGATATCTTGATGATATAGTAAATCATTATAGATTAAGCTCAAACTTTATAGGTATGATCTATACGATATTATGTTTCAATCCAACGGTTGAATTTAAAAAATATTAATTTAAGATGTAGTTTTTGAACGAGTGTAACTCGTGGTGTAACTCTTCGGGTGTAATTTGATCCCTCCTCTATATATATATATATATATATATATATATATATATATATATATATATATATATATATATATATATATATATATATATATATATATATATATATATATATATATATATATAGGGCATATCATATGAGAATGACATATTTATATGAGAATATGAGAATGAATCTGAACCATTGGATTTTAAAATAAATGGTGGAGATTATGCGTGAATCTTTTTTTTCCTCTCTCCTACATTTTGAAATAAATGATGTAGGAGAGAGAAAAAAGATTCACCCATAATCTCCATCATTTATTTTAAAATCCAATGGTTCAGATTCATTCTCACATTCTCATATAAATATGTCATTCTCATATGATATGCCCTATATATATATATATATATATATATATATATATATATATATATATATATATATATATATATATATATATATATAGTTATTTATTGCTTTATATACAATATTTAAAAATTAAATTATTATTTTATATATATAAATTAAATTTTAAATACTTACTTACACCAGTTTTATAATTGATCTGATTAATTAATTTGACTATCCCACTCCATTTAACTTATATATAAACTCTAATGATAAATTAGTTTCCAAGATTAGTTATTTATACACTATAAAATTGACAATTTTTTTTTTACATATAAGCAAAAGTATATTAATAAAGAGTACTCATTAAAAAAAAACAAGTACCAAATTCAGTCAAATGGTACTAGTACTTGTAACCAATTATACCAAACTGAACATTTAATCTTTTTTTCCTAGAGCCTGCCATGACCATGATAAGAATTTGATATTATCAATAATGTCATTTAATATACATTGGATCCCTTTAAGTACCAAATTATTTCTTGAACACCAAATTGACCAAACAGTGGTCCCTAAAAATAAAGCTAATTTGTTCTTCTTCTTTTTCTTTCCCTCCCCGTACCTGTACTGTACCAGCTGTGCAAAAGGTTTCAAAATGATCCACCCCACAACAATCATCCAAACCTAACCACATGAAAATACTCCTCAAATTTTGATTTTTGTCTATAAATTTTAATTTTTTTTAGTGTCCAAGGGTGTCGTTGATAAAAAGAAGGAAAATAAAGCAACTAAAAAATTGGCACTTGGTAGAAACTAGTATTCAACAACTTGAGCTCCACATGGGCCTCAAAACCACCGTTGGCGGTGAAGTACCGGTTCGAGCCCGGTTCGTTGGATGAACCGGGTGGTCTGAAGAGTCTTTGCTCCTCTTTGGAACGACTTTTGGCTTTGGAGAAGAAGCTCTATGATGAAGTCAAGGTAATTTTCTAGCCATTTTTTGAGACAGTGAAAAAGTAAAGGAAAATGAAATGAGTGAAGCTATGCACTATGGAGTTTAGTGTGGTGTGATGTTGAACTTTGGTAGCGTAAGGTCATAGCAGAATTTGACCGTTTATTTAGTGTGAAAATGACATCCTCCTTCTTCTTCCCTTTTTTTCTTGCCTTGTGTATTGACCAAAATAGCCCTAATGTTTGTTTGGGACCAACCGGCCAACCTTTTTTATTCTGGATTGTTTTTAATAATGCTAGATATGTCGAATTTAGTCACATAAATGTTGTTTCCAACTTAGCTTCCTTTTTACAAAACAGAAGTTTGTTGCTTTTATTTTGGCTAAAAGCCTAATTCCATACGATTTATGAACCGGGTATATATGCTAACACGTTCTACGAATTCTTGTTGAATATAGTCTAAAGAAGGTGTGAAGATTGAACATGAAAAGAAATTGTCAGCCCTGCAGAGTCAAGAATACAAAGGAGACGATGAAGCCAAGTTATTCAAAACCAAGACTTCTATAAATAAGCTGCAGTCACTAATTGTTGTTACATCACAAGCTGTGTCTACCACCTCGACCGCTATTGTTGGCCTTAGAGACTCCATTCTTGTTCCTCAGCTTGTTGAGCTTTGTCATGGGTAAGTACTCCTCTTGTGCGATTGTTTTACTGTTATGTTTAATATTTGGTACTGATAAATAATTAAGTTCCCGTATAAGTATAATAGGATCAGTGGCTTGTTTCGATTGACTTATTTAAACTTATCTATTGTTATAAGCACTTGTAAGAGCGCAAGACTCGTTAAGAGAGTTTATGAAAAGAACGTAGGCCATGTCCATAAAATCTTCAATATAGCTTATGAAAACAACTTATACCAGCTTAGCTTATATGAAAACAACTGATGCTAGTTTATTTGAAAATAGCTTGACTTCATTTTATCTTTTGTTACATAAATAACTTATGCATAAGGACTTCTAAGATAAGCGCTTAATTAAGTTGTTCATCCAAACGGGTCCTAGCTTATATAGAAGCCCACTAAACAACCATCCCTACTACTTAAAATGAATGAACTTTAATATATTCATGGGGCCTAAAACTTTCAATATAAAAGAAATCCTATCAATTTGATCTTGTTGTGTCCCTTTATGTGCTAAAAGAAATCCTATCAATTTGATCTTGTTGTGTCCCTTAATGTATTAAATGTGATTTTGAGACTTCATTAGTTATGTTTCCATTATTTAGAATCATACTATTGCTTGCTTTCGATATTTATGCCCGAATTCGTGTAAAGGATGGTGGAATGTGATGATTTCAAGGACTTAAATTCAATATACTCTAAATAAAGGTGATAATATTTTCAAATTTTTTGCCCTCACTTATTTCGTGTGAAAGAAAATTTTGTGGTAGTTGAAAACATTATTTTGGTTGTGTATGTTTTGTAGGTGTTTTATAGATGAAACTTTGAGATATAAAAGATGTATCAATTTGTGGGAGAGAGAAGTTAGAAGATAAATGAAAAGTTATTATTTATGGTTATGTTATTTTTTTTTTTAGGTATAAATTTTGAAGTATCACCATTTTTTTATTTAAAAATTGTGTTAAATTATGTTTTTTAATTATGTTTATATTTTTTAGATAAAATATTGAGAAAAAAATTATTCTTTATAATCTCTTCTTAATTTAATTGTTTTTATCTAATTCTTAGTTATGCCTTATTTGTGTAGTACCATATTTGAAGTATAAAAAAAACTAATCCACTCATTAAACCTTATGTTAGTTTTTTTAAAATTTATTTTATTTTTTATCTCTAATATTAATTATATATCAAATCTTAGTACTTTTCTTACTTTAAGGAATATTTTTAAGAGCAACATATAATAGTAAATCCAAATCATGTACAATATTTTCATATAAATAATATTTGACTCTCTTCAAATGGGCTATTAAAACTCAGACATACATTTAGAGTTCTAAAATATTTTTATTATTAATAGATCAAATTTTAAAAATTTAAATAAAAATTTATATACAATTATAGTTCTAAATTATCTTTTATCATTAGATCAAATTTTAAATATTTAATTTAATATTCATATAAAACAATATTAAACTATTTTTTAAATAAATAATAATTTTTTATAAGTGTTGTCGCGTGCATTGCACGGGTAGACGACTAATTAAATGTAAAATAATTTATGTTTTAATACGTCATTAATAATAAATTGATAAAAATTTGATTATAAAACTATGTTTTACAATGAAGATAAATATTACACCCTTTATTATAGCTTTTGACTACTTTTTGTTATTTATTTATTAAAATTAACAATTTATTTACACTAATTTATAAATAAATGACGTTAAAAATTAAATTATAAGTTAATACTTTATAAAAATTTAACACAATTAACAATATTAGCTGAGTTATTTTCCCACAATTTTTAACTACTTTTAAAGTGAAACTGAATTTACAATAGATCAATTTTAATCACATATGCTTTTATCTCTAGATTGGATGATATTTTTTTTTTGTCTCCAAGAAATATTGTAAACAAACTTATACAAATATTCACTTTAGAAAAAAAAAAAGAAAAAATAGAAAGAAGTTTATTTTAAAATAATTTTATTCATAAATATTAAAAAGGTTAACTTGATAGAATAAAAATATTATTTTCTAAAAATAAGTAGGGTTTTTAATTTTGAATAATAAAATTAATGATTATAACTAATTTATCTTTCACTTAGGTCTATTAACTTTTTAATTAAATTGAACTTAGCAATCAAATCACTCTTTTCCTTAGAGAAATGTGTGGCATCTTGCGTATCTGAATTTTAAGAGAGAAAAAGAAGGCACATCTTGCCGTTCTATTAAGACGGTTAAAGGATCGCGGTCACTATTCTGGCACTGCCGGAATCGTTATCGACTCTTCTCCTCTATCAAGTAGCATCTCCGATTCCGCGGGAATCGCGGAATCTTCTTCTCTTCCACCTTCTTAATTCTCCAATTCATCTCCTCCTTTTGTATTCCACCAAGAAGACAACATCGTGTCCCTCTTTAAGTCTGTGTACCAAGGTTTAATTCTTCATCGTCTTCTTGATTTCTTTTTCTTGTTTTTTGGTTTTTGATGTTTTAAAACGCAATTGCATAATGAAATTGAATGTTTGATTTTTGATGTTTGATGTTAGGTTTTTGGTTTTTAATTTTTGAAATTGAATGTAAACAGAGGTCTATGATATTGAACTGAATTTGAATTTTGATTTTTAATTAAAGTCTTCATAGTCGTCTTGATTTTTAGTTTTTGATGTTTAAAATTGAATGTAAACAGAATTTGATGGAATTTAATTGAATTGAATTTAAAGGATAGTTTTAATACTCATGCTGGACTTGCGCACACGCGTTGGGCTACACATGATGAGCCTGCCCGGCGAAACAGCCATCCCCAGGCCTCAGGCCTGCAAATGAATTTTTAGTTGTTATGAATGGAGTCATAACAAATTATGAGGTTTGCATATCTCATTTCATTTTTCTTGTTAGTATGATTTAGTGCTGAGTATTTTAATTTCAGTTGTCTTCCAATGTGTTAATTAACCATTTTGTGAAGGTTATTATATTATGTTGCATTTTAAAACGTTATTACAATATACCATTTTTATTAATATTTTGTTGTCTTTGGTTCTTTTAAAATATCCATATATGTTTCTTGCAATTAATAACATGGTATGTTTCTTGCCAAAGCACTACCGACGGTATTTCTCACCCCAACACATAATGCAGATATCTAGAGCTGTAAAGTATTTGTAGTTTTGCCAGATTGACTAACAAAAATGGTTGTATTTCTAGGTATATCAGACCATTCCGATCGAGTAAATCACTAGAAATTTCAACTATAATAGATATACCTATAATTGAAAGTATACGAAAAAATAAAAAGTTTAACAAAATAAGTTAAATAACATAATTTAAAAATGCAAATTTTAACAAAAAAAAAAAAAGTCATAAAAGCACTGACCACACAGTTCTTCAAATATTGGCTAACTGAACATTATAACTGCTTCCACTGCCAATGAGAAGTATTCTTCGACGTATAACCCTGCTCATTGTGGTTGTTACAAAATTAGCTTGCTCAAATATTTTCTTTTGCATATAATGTTCATATTGCACTTTGTTTATTTTTTCTATCTCCATTTCAAGAAAAGAAAGTGCCCATTGCACTGAAGAAGCTCTGGAGAAAGAAGAGGCATGTTCTCCCATGGCATACTCAAACTTCAAAAATGAAACTCCACCACCCTGGATATAATATGGAAATGGTTGTTTCAGGGTGGTGGGGTTTCATTTTTGAAGTTTGAGTATGACATGGGAGAACTTGCCTCTTCTTTCTCCAAAGCTTCTTCAGTGCGACAGGCACTTTCTTTTCTTGAAATGGAGATAGAAAAAATAAACAAAGTGCAATATAAACATTATATGCAAAAGGAAATCTTTGAGCAAGCTAATTCTGTAACAACCACAATGAGCAGGGTTATACGTCGAAGAATACTTCTCATTTGCAGTGGAAGCAGTTATAATGTTGCTTTGGCAGTTAGGTCAATCTTTGAAGAACTGTTGGTAAGTGCTTTTATGATTTTTTTTTGGTTAAAATTTGCATTTTTAAATTATGTTGTTAAACTTTTTATTTTTTAGTATACATTGAATTATAGGTATATCTATTATAGTTGAAATTTCTAGTGATTTATTTGATCGGAATGGTCTGATATACCTAGAAATACAATCATTTTTGTTAGTCAATCTGGCAAAACTACAAATACTTTACTAGCTCTAGATATCTGCATTATGTGTTGGGGTGAGAAATACCGTCGGTAGCATGGTTGTCAAACTCGCGGGTAGACTCGTAAACTCTTACGAGTCTAGAAAGCATAAACGAGTAGACCCGCGCATAGAATCGTCTTTTGATAGACTCGAGTAGACACTTGTTGACTCGCATAAACTCGTATGGACTCGCAAGTCTATCACGAGTTTTCGAGTCTATCGTTATTTTTTTATTTTGTTTTTTTAACCAAAAAAGGCCCAAATTCCCCAAAGATCTTTTATTTTTTAAAATACCTTATTTTGTTTTGTTTGTACGAGAATTAGAAAGTATCTCTCCTAGTCTCTTATACGGTATTTCCATGGAGATATGACTCCAAAATTAAAGAGGTTTGCAATTTGGGTTAAAGTTTAACTTGTAGCTCATATGGTTGTGAAAGAAATTGGAGTTTCTTTAAAATGGTAATGAATTATTATTTATTTGTTTATAGATTTGATTTTTATTTTTTTTAAAACATTGAGTTTAATTCTTATTTGCTTTGTAAGTTCATTTCAAGAGAAGAAATATGTTGCATAAAAAAATAATTTAGTCTATTTCATGTGCAATTAGAAATTGAAAAGTAGAAAAGAAAAAATGAAGAGTGTTATTCTTTCATTTGAAGATATCATTTAGATTATGAATAGATAACTGAAGATACTAATAAAGAAAATATGCAAATTAAATTTAATGTTGATCCAGATGATGTTATTATTAATAATATTATGGAAGATGATGTTGTTGTTACTAATGTTGTGAAGTAGTGGTGGTGGAAATGTTGAATTAGGTGGAAGTGGAACTTCAAGAAAACTAACATTGGCTAATGATTAAGAAGATGTTTCATTTGGGGCAGAGTTTGGTGATGATACTCAAGATACTGATGAAGAAGACGACAATGATGATTTTACTAGAGCTTTCTATGTTTGAAGCCATTAACATATGTGTTATGTTTTTTTTCTATATGTAGTAGCCAATTGACAAGATACTTTAAGTCTTCAACTACATACTTTATTTTTTATGTTATTGTCTTTTTGTTTTCTAACAAATTTGTTATGAAGTATGACATTTAAGTTTTAATGTTAATAGGTGTTCTATTATACATATTTGTGTCATATATGAGGAATTTACAAGTTTAAAAATATAGGAGTATCATATATGTGTCACTTACATGTTTTTTTAATTAATTTGAATTTTGCATAGACTCGTACGAGTTTACGAGTCGAGTCTGCGAGTCGCGTCTACGGACCCTTTACGAGTCTGAGTAGACTCGCGAGTTTGACAACCTTGGTCGGTAGTGCTTTGGCAAGAAACATACCATGTTATTAATTGCAAGAAATATATATGGATGTTTTAAAAGAACCAAAGACAACAAAATATTAATAAAAATGGTATATTGTAATAACGTTTTAAAATGCAACATAATACTAATAAATGTAAAAAAATAATAACCTTCACAAAATGGTTAATGAACATATGCGCTATTACAGTAACGTCTTTTTCTATGAAGGGGGACACATGTATCGCCATGAAATTTGCCATTGATATTTCTTGATGAATCATGATATTTCTTAACTGAATAAGGGTATTTGCCACCAAATTTGCCATTGTTTTTCATACCATTGTGCAAATCTTCCTAACTCATAGGTTTGTGCAATGTATCTTAACTATCTAAGAAAACTTAGTCCAACATTTATATAGTTATTTGCAAGCACAATAACAACCAAATAACTACTTTTGTCATTTGTCATTTTGTTAAGTGTTTTATTTTAAGATGCCATGTAATAACTGAATCTTTTTCCCAATACTCTTTAAGCAAATTAAAATTTCATTCATTGATTTGCATACAGTAAGAAATCACAATTGATATTTAATTTTTGGGAAAAAATGCGATAAATTCTGTCAATATTATATAGTAAAGTTTGTTTTTAATAAAAAAAAAGATATATGTTTGTTTCAATTAAACAAATAAAATTTTAATTTGATTAATTACAATTAATTTGGTTTCTTTTTTGTTTGTTTTAAATTCCATGGTAAAATATATATTATTCTTTAATCTCTTTCTCTTATAAATTTGAGAAATCAAATTACTACCAAAATTACTATGCCAATCTTTAACATTTTTTCTAATTGTAGCACGTTGCATTTTCAAAGGGCAATTTAAAGATTTTTTTTTTAAATAACCATGTATTAAAAAAAATTACGCAAATAACCACGTTTCAGAAAAAAATACGCAAATAATCAGGTTTCAGAAAACCTTGACACCAAGGCGCCATGTGAGATGGCGCCACCATTGTACCAGATGAAGGGAGGCGCCATTTGGGATGACTCCTATGTGCAGCTTTTCTGCAATAAGCCATATCAGATGGCGCCTTGGTGCATTTGTTTTTTTCTTCTAAATAATTGACAATGGACAATTGAACAAAGACGCCAAAGATTTTCATTAAGATAAAACGATTACATAATAGGAATACAATTACATAGAATTTAATTATTGTTCGGATTTTGAAAATAACTATTGCGAGATCGCCTAGTTTGTTGTTGTACTCTAGGACCTTCTTCTTGTGGTTGGGTTGAGGGCCCCGTGAAATCAATGCGTTCAGCGTCTATGTAATCCGTCAGATCAAATTCTTCTGACGTCCCGCTTGCAAATAATCGTTGACCCATGTTGTCAAAGTTTAGTCGCATCGGTGGGGGGTAGGATCAATGCGAACTCGATAAAATTGCTCATCCGAAAAAGTGGGGTAGATTGGAATTGGATTTTGTGGAGTTTGGTACATATAGGTTTGTTGGCCAGTATGGTGTGATGGTTGGCTGTAGATGGGGTTGGTTGGGGAATATTGTTCATGCATGCTGTCATACCCCAAAATTTGCCCATCATATTTATTCATATTTCAGTCCATCTGACCTTCAAATGCTCAAAGATACACAAGAAGGAAGCAGGCAGTCTCCCTCCTAAACAATAAAGGACCAAAACTAGGGTTTTGTTTCTTTCCAAGAAAAATCAACTTCTGATACCTCAAGTGGACTTCATGGTCTCTCATATGCTTCAAAGGGTCCTCACCTCAAGTTTCAAGCTCTGATTCCTAAGATTGCTCAATCAATTGCTCAAATAATCAATAGGCGACTAGTTTGACCTAAAAGTCAACTATGGTCAAAGTATAGTCAAAATTCCTGATTTTTGGTCAAAATCCTCCTTTTGAGGTATCATTCATCATTTTATCAAGGGTTGATCATGATTCATCAAGAAAAGCTCAAAAATCAATAAAACTCAATAGTTCCTAAATTAGGGTTTTTAACCTAAAGTCAACTGAACTTTGACCAGCCATAACTTTCACATGGAACATCATAAATTTCCCAACCAAAGCTCAATTTGAAGGAAATTGAATTCTATGCAACTTTGTCTCTCACATGCCAAGTATAAAAATGCTTCATTTAAGAGATATGACTTAAAACATTATAGGTCCTTTTGAAAATCAACCAAAAGTCATCTTTTTCAAAAGAGCATACAAGGAGCATGGAAAACTATTTTGACATGAGACCAAAGACATTGGTTAGAGGACTCTTCAAGGTTTCTAAAAAGTCCAAAAACTTGAAAAAATGTTGAAATATGAGGAAATGGCAAGGTGCATAAGTTCACCTATTTTCAAGGGCATGTATGAAGAGAAAAGGTTCAAAACTCCAAATATTTCCAAATGGGCCTATATTATTTCCATCCAATCTTTATCTTAGGCTCATGCACGCCCCAAAACAAGAGCCTTTTATTTTTTATTGTTTTATTAATTATTTTATGGTTTTTAATCATTTTAAATCATAAATTAATTATATAAAATAGTAAAGACACAAAATATTTTTTTTTTGGTTTATTTTTGTGAATCCAATATTCAATTTAAATCATGGCCAAGGTGATTGGAGAAGATTGATCAAAAATAGAAATATTAAGATTTGATTTCCAATCAAAATTTTTGCATATTTCCATATCATAAAAAGATTGGATTTCTCTCCAAATATTTGACCTAATCTCCTCTCTATATATATCTAAACCTAAACAAACAAGTGGGGACGAAAACCCTAGCCCTTAGAGTACCTCCAAAAGTTCCAAAAAATCTCAAGAAAAGTTGAATTTTCGTTTTGATATTTGGAGTTCTTTTCACGTCCAACCAATCATCCCAGGTTGCTCACCAGGTGCCCAAGTACAGGTAAGGACCCTAGACTCACTCCCATGCTACGAATACATGCATATCCCATCACTCATATTTCTCTTATTTTGGTTTGCTTTCGTTTTACATGTACCATGGCCTTTTAACGTGTTTTGATGTTTGCTCTAAGTTTATGGTGAATAATAGAAGGGATTTGAACCTTAAAACTGAAGCTCAGACGCATGTGGTGTGATTCACTATTATTAGGGATTCACACTTTTTTCTTTCAAAACTCATGGGGCCAGGCCGAATCCGTCCAAACAAGGGGCTTCCTCATAATCGCAAGAGGTTAATCAAGGGATCTGGGCGTTTTACTTGATTCATTAACGTGGATTTTTTTAAGTTTTTTTATTTGCAGGTTCGCTACGAAATTGTCATAGCTAATGCTCGGAAAACCGTAGCTAAACCGTGCCAGGACTGTAGCTAAAAATTCTGCAGTTCTTCATTGGAGAAGACGATACGCGTGGAGCCATACTATTGGTCGGTCAACAAAGCTTCTACCTCTCTTCGCCTTTGATTCGCTAGTCAGCATTATCCTGGGCCCACTTTGACTTTTCTCCACTATATTGCTTCAATTTAATTTTTATAGGATTGTCCCATAGGATCCAGTACCTGCTGCACGCGTTTGACCACCATGCACCCCTCTTCGACTGCCATCAGATACACACATGGATTGATCCAACATCTCCAGGCGTGCTCCCTCACCATGGACCCTCACAAGCCATGCACACAGGATTCAAAGCTAAGTTTTTTAATTTCCTTTTTTTTTTAATTACATAAATGTTTTATTATAATTATTATTAGTTTTTTACCATTGTAAATTAGCTTTTGTAACAAATTTTTTGTATAATTATTTATATTTAGTCGAGAATTCGATTTTCTTTATAATCCTTTAATTTTAAATTTTTATATACTTAATTAATTAAATGTTAGGTTTTACCCTATAATTATTAAGTTTTGTTTGGTTTATCTATTTAATCGAACTGTCGATTTCATTAACCTTTTGGGATTTCTGTAACATCATTTATTTTTTATTTGCCTTTTTGGGTTAAAAAGACGAATAGTCAAGGGATCTTTAATGCACTAAAATTTCTCTTCTTTGTGCCTAATTTTCAAGATTAATCAAAGATCCTTCAGCCACGCGCCATGTAACAACCCGTTTTTTTTAGTATTTATTTTATTATAATATTTTATATATATATTTTTTTAGAGAGTTAATTAATTATTTAACTATTATGAGACTTAATTATTAATTTAATTAATTAAACTTGAGTGCATTTGTGTTTAATAGAATTAATTAAATTATTAGAGAGTTAGATTAATTGGGCCTATTTATTAGAGTTATAAACATTTGGGGGGTGTTATTAATTTTTAAAGCCCAATATAATAAATAAAGATAGTAACAGAGGAAACAAGGGGTAGAGACATCATTTTATCATTTTGTTGGTTTTCAAGAATAGAAGTGGAGGAGAGGAACAAGAAGAGGAAGCTAGGGTTTTGGAGGAGAAAACAAGAGGTAAGGGGGAGAATCCCTAATCTTTGTGGGCTAGTATAATGGGGTAATTGGTAGATTAACATCTATATTTATCCATAGTTAATCTCACAAAATGTGTGGTTTAATTTCTGTGTTAGTATAGTAAAATCTGTTGATAAATTGAAATTGAAAAAAATGCTGGAAATGAGTGTTCCTGTGTCCATATACTGATGCTTGACGGATGATACTGCTTGTCGTATAGCTAGCACATGCCGGTTTTTGTTTTGCTCTCATTTACTCGCTATTGTTGCTACAGATGGAAACATGAACGAACACCCTGTATTGTATGAAAATGCTGCTGTTGTCTAGCTAGTGGCCAAAGAAAACGTGAATTCAACAACCTAGTTAGTAATGGAATGCTATTGTTTTAGCTATTGATTCAATTAAAAAATGAACTACCAATACCCTTAATGAATAGAAAGTGCTACTACTACTAATTATTTGTCCATTGAATTAAAAAAAAAAAAACGTGGACCTACTACCCATCACCTTCTTTCAATTATTCTTGGCTAATGATGCTAGCCTATTAAACATCACATGATAGTGTGATGCTACTACATACTGTAGCGCTGTGACTAGTAAGAATAAGGATAAGGACCACATAATATAGTGATAACATGGTGATTGTTTGGCCACAATTCAAACAGAGAGATCACTTCCACCCCCACGGCTACTGTAGGTAGCTGTTACTTCAATGATATATGAACTACACTCACAATTCCTTAATGGGAATATATATATATATATATATATATATATATATATATATATATATATATATATATATATATATATATATATATATATATATAAAATATATATATATATATATATACATATATGTTTTAGACTAATTAGTAAAATAAACATATTTTAATGAAAGTGATTTTTAGATAAACTAATATATTCCTAATAGAGATAGTAATTGGATTGTATTCTATTATAGTCAAAAATTGAAAATTGGGAATAGCTAGATGATAAAATACTAATGTCTTGTTGGTTTAATATGAAAGTGGGTAAATCATATAAAATTGACAAATTGTGAGTTAGCATATGATAGTGATAATTATTAGTGTTAATTAAAATGGTGGATTTGAAATTGTGTGTTGGCTATTATATGTTGTTGCACCCCAATTTTTGACCTCTAAGATCCCATCATTTTCTAAAGTATTATGATCATTATCATTATCATTTATCATTATCATTTATCATCATGCATATTTTTATGGGTTAAATAGTGTTCACCCCCCTGCCAAATAAGCGATATTCAGTTTTCCCCCTCATTAAAAAAAATTTAGCCTTTGCCCCTTAACAAATAAAGATTCTCTAGAGGGAAACCTTAATGAGGGAGATTCCATCAGAAATGCCTACGTGTAATGGATCTTGTGGCTTATGTGGCATGGTTGTGACACGGTGGCAGTGTCTCCTCATATTTCTTCATCCTTATATACATAATCCCCCTTGCAATTTTAGGGTTTAACATTGTTAGAAACTTGAAATGGGGAAGAAGAAGCGTGCGTGTAAGAAAAAGGTTCCGCCACCGTCAAAGGCCACCAAACCGCCGTCACAGTCCAAGCAAAGGAAGAAAAAGGAGCAGGAGGCGGTAAAGCCCAAGACGGAGAAGCAAGTCAGGCATGCAAACAAGAACGAAGAAGGAGGAACCTCCGTTCATGATGAGGAGGTATGTGTACCTAGTCTTTCGTTTTTTCAGTTAGGATTAGTATCAATGCTGGGTTTTTGTAATGTATGATTATTCTGATTTCAGTTTAACGATAAGTTCAGTGCTGTAATCCAATATGGTGGGGAGTGGATGGCTTTGAGGGATGTAAAAAGGGTTTCATTAATGGATGTAGGCCCTTTGTGGGAGTGGATGGCTGCCATCTTAAAACAAAGTATGGTGGTCAGTTGCTAATTGCTGTAGGGAGGGACCCTAATGATCAGTATTTTCCACTTGCTTTTGGGGTTGTGGAGACAGAAACAAAAGAAAGCTGGAAGTGGTTCTTGGAGCTGTTGATTAATGATGTGGGCCAGAGCAACAAATATGTGTTCATATCAGACCAACAAAAGGTATGTTTTCATGAGACTTTTGTCAACCTCTATAGTTATTGTTGTGTGTTACTAATGTAATTCAACTTGCAGGGTCTTGTTGCAGTCTTTGAAGAGATGTTTGAAAGAATTGAGCACAGGGTTTGTTTAAGGCATCTATATGCCAATTTCAAGAAAAAATTTGGAGGGGGTGCACTCATTAGAGATCTAATGATGGAGGCTGCAAAAGCCACTTACTACCAAGGCTGGTTACAAAAGATGAATGAATTGAAGTTGATAGATCTTGATGCCTGGACATGGTTAATGGGTGTTCCTCCAAAGTCATGGTGTAAGCATGCTTTTTCCTTTTACCCTAAATGTGATGTACTAATGAATAACATATCTGAATCATTTAATGCTACCATTTTAAGTGTAAGAGACAAACCTATTTTGACCATGTGTGAGTGGATTAGGCTGTACTTGATGAATAGATGTTCTGCCTCATCAGCCAAACTAAAAAAATGGCCTCATAAAGTAATGCCAATACCTAGGAAGAGATGTCGCGGGCGAAAAATCGTTTTGTTCCTCTTTTTTGTGGATGAGACACCTGATGCCTTCTTTGGGCTCGAGTGCTCATAAAAAATGATTTTTCTTTTGTTTCGACCAAACTTTTTATTATTTCCAAAGGAGGAAAAGGAAAAAAGCTGCAATAACCTAAAAGTGGGGGGAGATCTTGGGTAAGAGGGTTGGTTATACGAAGGGAAGGTATTAGCACCCAACGTATCTATAGTACTCTATAGGTTTCTTTACTTTGTTTTTCATTCCATGTTACGGTGGAGGTTCTTGTGAAATAGGTGGGACCTAAGGTGTTTGTTTGATTATGCTCGCAAAGATCATCGCGATCCTCTGCATACATATCCCGTAGAGGGAATCAGAGCATCTGTAGCTCGGGTCTACGGGTGCTAAGGTTTGAATGGTTTTTTTTGTTTTGTTTTGCTCGCCAAGGATCGACCTTGTGCCTACGTATTCTCAAAGGGATGTTGAGAAAGTCAGAGCAATCGTAGTTCCCACTTATGCTAGTGGAAGCAAAGGAAAATAGACAAATGTCGTCTAAATGTTAGATGTATCTAATCTATATCATCACATACATCTGTTTGATTTTTGTTTGTTTAACCAGCCTTGTGGCAAAAACTTTCAATGAAGTCAGCCTTGTGACAAAAAGTTTTGATTAATCAGCCAGCCTCGTGGCAAAAGTTTCAATGAAGTCAGCCTTGTGACAAAAACTTTGATTAATCAGCCAGTATGGTGGCAAAACGGTTTGATTGATTAGCCAGCCTTGTGGCAAAAAAAAGTTTGATTGATTAGCCAGACTTGTGGCAAAAAAAGTTTGATTTTGATTGATTGATTGTTTGTGATGATATAGAAGAGATACTCCTAGCATAGAGATGAAAAATGTCTAATCTCCTAGGGTATTTGTTTGGGATATTGGGGATGCTTATAAGAAGCCCGTGGGTCCTTGTACGAAGCCCAAGAGGAGGCTATCCGAGGGTCCTTGCATTGTAAGCCCAAGAGGAGGCTATGGGAGGGACAATCCAGGGTCCTTGCATTGTAAGCCCAAGAGGAGGCTATGGGAGGGTCACTCATTTGTACAAAGCCCAAGGGGAGGCATGGTATAGTTGGTTTGAGCTCTTAGAGCGATTTCACCGGGAAACCATACTCTATGTCCTAACCTAAACTAGGGAGATTCTTTGCACGAAGCCCAATAGGAGGCTATGGGGAACCTAGTGTTGTACTAAGTTGAACAAGTATATATAACACAATCACAAGTATGAACAAGTACGAACAAACATGAACAAGTACATGAACAAATATGAACAGTTATACATATATGACAAAGTGTGTGTATATAATGGAGTTTATGAAGGAAATATACCTGTAAGCATGATCCATTTGTATACACAGGGCTCGGGACTCACACTCGAGGAGAGGTCCACTTGGATTTATTCAAAGCTATGTAAACAGGTATTTACAAAGGGCTTGGGACTTATACCTACATGGAGGCCCGTGGTATATTTTTGGGAAGATTTAAAGAAAAACCTTCATTTTTGGTTTGTTACTCAAAGTTAAAAATCAAACTGATCGAGATATGTACAAAAAGGCGTACAATGAAATACCTAATTTCATGTACTAGAGTGGGTATGTACAAAAGGGCTTGGGACTTATACCTACATGGAGGCCCATGGTATTTGAGAAACATGGTTGATTGCTTTATTTACAGACGCGTCGTTTGAAAAACTGTTTGAAAGTTTGTTCGTTTTGAAAGAGTTTTCTGTACAAAGAAAAACTGTATAAAAGAAAAAAGAGTGGGTCTTATACTCTCTAATATTCGAGAGGCCCCACTTCGTTTTGAAAATCAATGGATCAATTAAAAAGATTTAATAAAAAAGAAGTGGTTTATCATTTTGAAAAAGAATCGCGATCGCTCGTTTTAAAACGATTTGAATTTGACAAAAGTCAACTTAATTAAGTTAAAACAAGTTTTAATGCTTAATTAAGACCTAAATGATTAGGGTTTGATCACAAAAAATATTTACAAGTGATTAGGTTAAAAATTAAATGAAAAACAATATTTAAAGTATTTAAAAACACTTAAAAATGTATCATTTTAAACCTAATTAAAAACATATTAAATAAATCTTTTTTTTGTGATTTTTTTTTGATATTCATGAAATATATGTGTTAAATAAAGAGTGTACAAAAAATGAATGAAAAATGAATCAATTTGATGTGTTAATTAATTAATTGAAGTTGTAAAAGAAAATGAAAGAAAATAGTGTTAAAAAAGAGGGTTTGGTCTCACAAGGGTTTGAACCCACGACCTGGAGGTTACCAACCAAAACACTTGCCAACTGAGCTGCGCGCGCAGCTTGTAAGTAACACGCTTCCAATTAATTATATTTTAAAACGAACCATTTGAATTTCTGAACAAAAAATGGCGCCAAGAACACATCCCTAACTTGATTTTGAATTTTCTGAAAACTGAGTTGTTTTGATCAATCAAAGGGTCTATCTCACTCGGTTTTTCACGAGGAACATGATGGTGCCCTCATAATTCATTTATTTCCACTCTAAGGGGGTCAATTTTGTGATGAACACGAAGAACCCTAATTCTATAATTCACTCTGAAATTGTGTATAGTTGATGAATTATGAAATTGATTGAGGGCTATTGATCAGTGATAGTGCAGAAACAAAATGGTAAACCAGTTTTTCATTTATGATGCATGTATGTATGAGTTTGAAGTTGATAGGCACTTACCTCAAAAATGCCAAAGCTGGAGATCGAATTTTGCAGTAGAGGAGTTCCAGTTGTTATTTCTTGATCTGAACACCTTCAGTGGACCTTATGAAACATGTTTGGATGCTTAGAGCAGTTTGAATTCACCTGAGCATGGCCATAGTACCCGATCTGCAGTTGCTTCAAGTATGAATCAAGCTTGGTGATTATGAGGTTACAGATCATATGTGAGTGCTTGGATAGTTCATATGTGGTGTATGGATGATGTTAGAAGTGGTAGTTTGGACAGAATTGAGCCTGAACAAAAATTGGCATGATAAGTCTCATGTTATGCATATTTGGAGGTGAGATGATGATTTTGAGTTTTCAGGTGTTTTGGGGTGTATGAGTGATTCAGACACATCATATATGACATTTAGAAGTTGTTGGAAGCATCACTTTGTTCAGAACTTGCAAGGTTTGGAGGTTGAGTTTTCTACCTCACTTTGAAACACATGACTTGTAATTCAAGAAAGAAGGGAGAAAACCTATAATTGTGAGGTTTTGGTGTGATTTGCAATGAAGTTTGGACCTCTATTTATAGGCCAAGAGTTCTGAATGCAGAGCTTTGCAACTTGCTTCAAAGTTTGGTGATTTGGCTTAAGGGATAGAAAGGAATCTTTCACATTTAATGCAATGGTTAAAAGTAACTAAACCATGGTTATTTTGGCCAAGCTTCTTATCTCTTTCCTATCTGATCTTAAATCAGAAAAATATCATTCAATCATTGCTTTGGTGTGTCATTACTTGCATTATTTGGCAAATTGGTTCATAACTTTGCAAAAATGGCTTGAAATTTCAAGTGAAATGGTCACTAATGTCAAAATTCAAAACCATAGCTACACTCCATATTTTTTCATGCTCTTGGACATTTTGGAAAGCTCATGTTATACACTTCAAAACTCTAGTTGAAAGTTCCTTCAAGACCTTTAAGGAAATGGGTGAAAAAGATCCATGAACTTTGAGAAAAATGAAGTTTTAAGTGAAGTTTTCAAAAAGTACCAACTTTGAAGCTCCATATCTCTTAAATGGTTGATCTTATGGAAAAAAATTATATGTGTCAAAGTTGTTTATTGGATCAAAATCTACAACTTTCATGTTGGAGGTTTTTTTCAGTTTGTAGGTGAAATTTTGAGAAATTCCCATCCAAAGTTTGGAAAAAACCATGAAAAACACTTAGAAATTTTTCTAAGTATGGAAAGTCAAACTTTTGACTTTTTGATTCTTGATTGATTTTCTTGATTTTTCTTGATCAAATGACTTCTCATACCATATATTGATGATTTTCAACTTCAAAATTCATGGTTGACCAAAATTCCCCAAAAGTCAATGGTGATCTTGTACAGTTGACTTTTTCAGACGAATCGCGTTTCTGGAGATTTCAAATGAAACATGCTATCCTCACCATATGAATGGTATGAATGGACCACATTGAAGCATTAGAGGATATTGAGCCATGTTTTGAGTTGTGGCACCATGTCCTGATTAAAAAGTCAGTTGTTCAGTGAATTAGGTCAAAAACCCTAATTGTCGACCTGATGAGATTGATGACTGTAGGTCTTGAATTGAGATGCAATTTCCATTGGATATTGTCATAGGGATTATTTGAGGATGATTAAAACTTTTGATTGACTTCCTGGGGATTTTTAGGGTTTCCCAAATGTGATCCCTGATTTCAGTCCCTGATAGTTCAAAACCCTGATCTGAGGATTTGTCTGATCAATCTTTGTGTAGGAGATGTTATGAGCCAATGGATTAGGTCAAAATGATGCACTTGAGGTCTTGATATCATGTCCCAAGCCATTAGGTCAAATTCTGAGCAAAAGTCAGGAGTGTGCTGTCTTCAGTCAAAACCCTAATTCAGTCGATTCAAAGCTGTTGAGTTTGTTGAAATGAATCTCTGAGGACCAAATGTTGATTATTGATGAAGATGATTCATTTGAGATGAAGGGAGAACAAAACCCTAATTGATTGTTACTTGTACTGATGAGTGATTTCTTGATTAAATCCCTGCTGAGTCACAAGTAACAAACACAAGCTATGCAATTTGTTAGAGATGCAAATGATGCATATGCAAATGATATGAGGTGGTATCTTAGGTCAAAAATTGGGGTATGACAGATGCCCCTATTTAAGTTTCTTCAACCTGAGACATGAAGATTGAAAATCTTTGTTTTGATAGGGTGGAAGAGACTTAAATATCAGAAGACGCAAATTTTGGACCTAAGATACCAAAATTGCGAATGATGCAAGGATATCTTTACCGAGGGAATATCAAACTGACTCCACTGGGGAAAAGAGGTTGGGAAGGATGTCTCAATCCGTTTTAGGAAGAGAATCCATTTCTTTTCGGGAAAGCAAGTGTATGCTTCACCGGGGAATGATAGTTTTCCTATAAGTCCAATCAATGGTGAAGAAATGTGGCCTGAGGTAGATGCTGATCCAATAATGCCCCCCATGTACAAGAGAGGTCCTGGCAGGCCTAAGAAATTAAGGATTAGGGAGTGTGGAGAAGAAGGTGCTAGAAGAAGGAGATTACCAGGTGTGTCTTATAGGTGCACCATTTGTGACAAATTTGGTCACAATGCTCAAACTTGCAAAAGCACAACTCAGAATCCCAATGCACTTAAAAGAAAGGTATGTCTAGTCCCTATCACAGCTCAAAATGTTTTTTCAACCTGTATATGAAATTAACAAATGCTGTTCTTCATTCATGTAGAAAAAGGTTAAGTTGGATGCTCAAACTGCTGCAACTCATGGAGCTGAGTCTGGTGCAACTGATGTAGCCCAAACTGCTGCAACTGATGGAGTTCAAACTGATGCAACTCATGGAGCTGAGTCTGGTGCAACTGATGTGGCCCAAACTGCTGCAACTGATGGAGTCCAAACTGCTGCAACAGATGGAGTTCAAACTGAGACACATCAGACTGATTTTTTTGGAGACATCACTGATGATGTGATCTCAAGCCTGCCAGAGTTTAACTCTACCCAATGCTCTGCTGTGGATGGAACCTCACAAAGGAGAGGTAAGAAAAAGATGTCACCTACCAAGCCAATCAAGAGGAGGACAAGTGAAAGACAGAAGTTGTTCTGGTTTAAAAAACCAATAACTAGCCCAGGTGCTACCTCTGAACAACCAATATCAGTGACTGATGAAGATAACAATGATGAGTCAAGGCGTTGAAGGATAGAAAAACACTTAGAAAGGGGGGGGTTTGAATAAGTGTAGCTTTAAAAACTTGACAGATAAAAATAAATTGCACAGTTATTTTTATCCTGGTTCGTTGTTAACTAAACTACTCCAGTCCACCCCCGCAGAGATGATTTACCTCAACTGAGGATTTAATCCACTAATCGCACGGATTACAATGGTTCTCCACTTAGTCAGCAACTAAGTCTTCCAGAGTCTTCTGATCACACACTGATCACTCCAGGAACAACTGCTTAGATACCCTCTAAGACTTTTCTAGAGTCTACTGATCCACACGATCACTCTAGTTACAACCTGCTTAGATCACTTCTAAGACTTCCTAGAGTATTCTGATCCACACGATCACTCTAGTTCCTTACAACTTAATGTAATCAATTCTAAGAGTTTACAAATGCTTCTTAAAAGCGATAATCACAACTGTGATATTTCTCTTAACGTTTAAGCTTAATCTCACTAATATATTACAACAGCAATGTAGTGAGCTTTGATGAAGATGAAGATTCTGAGCTTTGATTTGAACAGCGCTTCAGCAAGTTAATTTGAGTTGTTTGTTCAGGATCGTTAACCTTGCTTCTCATCAGAACTTCATATTTATAGGCGTTGGAGAAGATGACCGTTGAGTGCATTTAATGCTTTGCATGTTCCGTACAGCATCGCATTTAATGTTATACGCTTTTGTCAACTACCTCGAGCCTTGTTCACGCTGTGTCTACTGACGTAGCCTAGAATAGCTTTTAACGTTCCTTTTGTCAGTCAGCGTAGCTTGCCACTTGTACTTTCTTCTGATCTGATGTTTGTGAATACAACGTTTGAATATCATCAGAGTCAAACAGCTTGGTGCATAGCATCTTCTGATCTTCTGACCTTGAAGTGCTTCTGAGCGTGATACCATCAGAACTTCAGTGCTTCTGTTCTCTTGTTCTTCTGATGCTTCCATAGACCCATGTTCTGATTCTGCTTCGACCATCTTCTGATGTCTTGCCAGACCATGTTCTGATGTTGCATGCTGAACCCTTTGAGACAAAGCTTCTGAGCGCTGAATTATGCGTACTCTTTATATATATTTCCTGAAAAGGAAATTGCATTGGATTAGAGTACCATATTATCTTAAGCAAAATTCATATTATTGTTATCATCAAAACTAAGATAATTGATCAGAACAAATCTTGTTCTAACAATCTCCCCCTTTTTGATGATGACAAAAACATATATAAATGATATGAATTTGCGATCAGAAAGAACAGATGGCAAAAGACAAATTACACAGCTATAGCATAAGCATATGAATATGTCTCCCCCTGAGATTAACAATCTCCCCCTGAGATAAATAATCTCCCCCGGAAATAAATACTCGAAGAACTTTAATAAAAGACTTCCCTGATTATTTCGGTAGAGACGATCATATAAGCTTCTGTCTTCAGAGAATTCATAGCTTCTGACTTCTGCTTCCATAGGACAGCTTCAGAACTAGAATTTCTTTAGATTCCTAGAACACTCACAGCTTCTGATTCCTGCTTCCATCTAGGACAGCTTCAGAACTTGAATTTCTTTGATCTTCTGAACATTCACAGCTTCTGACTTCTGCTTCCATCTAGGACAGCTTCAGAACTTGAATTTCTTTGATCTTCTGAACATTCACAGCTTCTGATTTCTGCTTCCATTTAGGACAGCTTCAGAACTTGAGTTTTCTGGATCTTTAGAACATTCGCAGCTTCTGATTTCTGCTTCCCTCGGATAGCTTCAGAGCTTTGAATTTCTACCAACATCACTTCATGCTAGATTTGTATCAGAACATTGTTGAATGTACCAGAGCATCATCAGAGCATCTCTACATCCTGAAATGTTACAGAACAAAAACTAAACGACAAAAGTCAGCATGAACGAGTTAGAACATAAAATGTATATTTGAACACATAATATGTATCAGAGCCATATAGGCTAAAATAATGTATCAGAGCAAATAGAATTTTGTCAGATCAAATAGACAAATATGGATCAAATTCTATTATCAGTGCTTCTGATTCATTCTTCTTTCTTGCTTCTGATTTCTGAAGCTTGACAGCACTCAGCTTGCTTCAGTTTCCATGGTTTTGCTTCTTGTGTTTGCTTTGAAGATTCTCTTCACTTCTTTATACCTGCAAAACACTTAAACCATATAGAACTTGCAGTTCTTGTTAGTGAATGTGTGGGAGCTTTACCCAGCAACTGATAGATTTAATCAAATCATTTATCATTTATCTTCTCCCCCTTTTTGTCATAACATCAAAAAGAATATTTCAAAAAGATTCAGATGAATAAAACGACAAATAAAAACACTGGAATGTAAAAACAAAGAAACTTTTTATTGAAAATCAAAAATATTACAAGAGAGGATGTTTAACAAGCAGATGCAACAAGGAAAGAAAAACTACTAAGACCAAATCCTAAGACCCTAGCTAAGACAAAGTCTGTGCCAGCATGCCATGAAGGAGTGAAACGCCTCATTGACTGCTTCTTGGGCTTCCAGGCGAGGGGTCAGGGAGACTTGGTTCTGATGCAGATCTTCCACAATCCTTATCAGAGACAACATTCTCAGCGGGTGAAGATGAAGAGATTTCTTCGGAATGGGCTGAGGGAGAGGAAAGGTTAGATGAAGAGGAAGTTGAGTCTAGAAGGAAACAAGATGAGGAAGAAGATGGAGATGATGGAGGGCTTTCACCAGGAGGATGAAACACACGTCTAGAATAGTTTCCAGATAACATTGCTTCGAATGGATTCACCTTGAGAGGGTCATAGGTGATCTTTATCTTTTTGGGTTTGGGGGGAGATGTTTCAACAACTTTCCTTTTGTTGTTTTGATCTTTTTCATGGTTTCCTGGGCTTGATGAGGAGTTCATAATGGATTTGCAGATAATGAACGGGTAGGGTTTGATATGAATGCAAAAGGATAGAGTGAATAGAGAGAATATGAGAGGGAAAAGAAACGTTTGAAGAATATAAGAAGAAAAAAAAACTGAAAGAGAGTTAATGATGAAAAACATTTAATGTTACGTGACGTGAGGAGAGATAATAAAGACAAATGAGGTGACTAGCACAGTTACCTATGGTCGGCGTCCCTTCAACTGCACGCGCGCTTATCCATGAATAGTAACGACAGGTTTACCATCCCGAGATAAAACGTTACAGCTGTTTTGCTTTAAAAGAGGTTCTGAATCAACTTAGACAATGAAACGTTAGTAATAACCGAATCATAATTTCTAAAAGATTTCAATCAGAACTTCTGATTAAAAAAAAATAGTCCACTTTCACTTCAGAAGATACTCATACATAAGAACTTCTCATCTTCTCATTCTGGGCATAAATCCATACTGATGTTCTTCAGAATGAACTTAAACCTATCTTCAGCCAGGGGTTTTGTAAAGATATCAGCCCATTGATGGTCTGTATCAACAAAGTTTAAAGATATAACACCCTTCTGAACATAGTCCCTTATGAAATGATGTTTAATCTCAATATGTTTAGCTTTTGAATGAAGAATAGGGTTCTTAGATAAACATATAGCAGAAGTATTATCATAGAATATAGGAATGTTACTCTCAAATATCTGATAATCTTCTAACTGACTCTTCATCCAGAGCATCTGTGTACTGCAACCAGCAGCAGCGACATATTCTGCTTCTGTGGTTGATAGAGCAATAGTTGCTTGCTTCTTGCTGTACCAGGAGATCAAATGACTTCCAAGAAATTGGCAACTTCCTGAAGTACTCTTTCTTTCAATTCTGTCTCCAGCATAGTCAGCATCGCAGAATCCTACTAAGTTGTATTCTTTAGATTTTCTGTAAACTAAGCCAACATTAGTAGTACCTTTCAGATACCTTAGAATTCTCTTAACAGCAGTTAAATGAGATTCTCTAGGATCTGATTGGAATCTAGCACACAAACAAACACTGAACAAAATGTCAGGTCTAGAAGCAGTCAGATATAGAAGAGATCCAATCATACCTCTGTATAACTTCTGATCTACCTTCTTACTTACCTCATCCTTACCTAGGATGCATGTTGGATGCATAGGAGTTTTGGCTTCTTTGCAGTCCAGAAGATTAAACTTCTTCAGAAGTTCCTTCACATACTTGGTTTGGTGAACATACGTTCCTTCTGATGTTTGATTTATTTGTATTCCAAGGAAATACTTGAGTTCTCCCATCATGCTCATTTCAAACTCAGCCTGCATAGACTCAGCAAACTCCTTTCCAAGTGTAGCATTAGATGTTCCAAAAATAATATCATCTACATATATTTGACAAATTAAAATATCCCTTTTAAAGGTTTTACAAAAAAGAGTAGTGTCCACTTTTCCTCTAGTGAAACCATTATCCAGAAGGAAAGAACTTAAGCGTTCATACCAAGCTCTGGGAGCCTGTTTCAATCCATACAATGATTTCTTTAGTTTAAAAACATGATTAGGAGACATAGGGTCTTCAAAACCAGGAGGTTGATGGACATAAACTTCTTCATCTATATAACCATTTAAGAAGGCACTCTTAACATCCATTTGATAGAGAGTGATGTTATGTTGAGTGGCAAATGAAATTAATAGACGAATAGATTCTAACCTGGCCACTGGTGCAAAGGTTTCTGTATAGTCAATCCCTTCTTGCTGACTATAACCCTGAGCCACCAGTCTGGCTTTGTTCCTTACCACTTCACCTTTCTCACTGAGCTTGTTTCTGAAGACCCATTTGGTACCGATTATATTGAATCCATCTGGTCTAGGAACAAGATCCCAAACATCATTCCTTGTAAACTGATTCAGTTCTTCTTGCATAGCAATTATCCAGTCTGGATCTTCTAGAGCATGATCAACAGAAGTTGGCTCGATCAAAGATACAAGACCTAATTGACAATCTGCATTGTTCTTAAGGAATGCTCTTGTTCTGATTGGATCATCTTTCTTTCCAAGAATGACATCTTCTGAATGACCAGAGATGAGTCTGGATGATCTTCTGACAGATGGTTCTTCAGATATGCTTAGATTCTCCAGAGAAGCTGATACTTGATCTTCAGATTCTTTGCTTCTGAGAAGCTCTGCTTCTGATGCTTTGCTTCTTGGCTCAACAACTTCTGATATATCAATATCACAATCTGCAAAATTATCAAACTGCTTTGGTTTTTCAGAACCAAGCTTATCATCAAACCTGATATTGATTGATTCTTCTACAATCAATGTTTCAGTATTGTATACCCTGTAGCCTTTTGAGCGTTCAGAATATCCAAGAAGGAAACACTTTTGTGCTTTGGAATCAAACTTACCAAGATGATCTTTAGTGTTCAGAATAAAGCATACACATCCAAAAGGATGGAAATATGAAATGTTGGGCTTTCTATTCTTCCACAATTCATAGGGAGTCTTATTTAGAATAGGTCTGATAGAGATTCTATTCTGAATATAGCATGCAGTGTTTATTGCTTCTGCCCAGAAATGCTTAGCCATATTGGTTTCATTGATCATGGTTCTGGCCATTTCTTGCAGAGTCCTATTCTTTCGTTCTACAACCCCATTTTGCTGTGGAGTTCTAGGACAAGAGAAATCATGGGCAATACCATTCTCTTTGAAGAATTCTTCAAAGGATATGTTCTCAAATTCACCACCATGATCACTTCTGACCTTTATGATTTTACACTCTTTTTCAGATTGAATCTGAATGCAGAAATCAAAGAACACTGAATGAGTCTCATCCTTGTGTTTCAAGAATTTTACCCATGTCCAGCGGCTATAATCATCTACGATGACTAATCCATATTTCTTCCCTCTGACAGATGCTGTTTTGACTGGGCCAAACAGATCAATGTGCAAGAGTTCTAATGGCCTTGAGGTAGAAACAACATTCTTAGACTTGAATGCAGGTTTGGAGAACTTGCCCTTCTGACATGCTTCACAAAGAGCATCTGATTTGAATTTCAGATTAGGGAGTCCTCTGCCAAGATTCAGTTTGTTAATCTGAGAAATCTTTCTCAAACTAGCATGACCTAATCTTCTGTGCCAGACCCACTGCTCTTCAGAAACAGACATAAGACAAGTCACCTTCTGACTCATAAGATCTTGCAGATCTGTCTTATAAATGTTGTTCTTTCTCTTGCCTGTAAATAGGATTGAGCCATCCTTCTGATTTACAGCCTTGCAAGACTCTTGATTAAAGATTATATCATAACCATTGTCACTCAATTGACTGATAGATAAGAGGTTATGTGTTAATCCTTCTACAAGAATTACATTAGAAATGGAAGGAGAGTTACCAGACTTTATAGTTCCAGAGCCAATTATCTTGCCCTTCTGATCTCCTCCAAACTTGACTTCTCCTCCAGACTTAAGCACCAGGTCTTGGAACATAGACCTTCTTCCTGTCATGTGTCGTGAGCATCCAGAGTCCAGGTACCATGACATGTTGTGCTTTGTCCTTTTTGCAGTCAAGGATATCTGCAATAGGAATAATCTTATCCTTAGGTACCCACATCTTTTTGGGTCCTTTCTTCTTAGATTTTCTCAAGTTCTGATTGAACTTGGGTTTAACATTGTAAGCAATAGGAGGAACAGCATGATAATTCTTAATGTGAGTTTCATGATATTTCCTAGGTTGTGTCACATGCTTTTTGGTGTGTGTTATGTGAAAACTTTGAGCATGTGAAGTGTGCCTAATATCATGGGAGTGGCCATACTTGAACTGATCATACAATGGCTTGTATGTGAATTTCATTTCATCAACAGGTTCAAGTTTGTATGGGGTTTCACCCTCAAAACCAATGCCAACTCTTTTGTTTCCAGACACAGCATATATCATAGAAGCTAGCTGACTTCTGCCAATACTTCTAGATAAGAACTTCCTGAAACTTAAATCATATTCTTTCAGAATATGGTTTAGACTAGGAGTGGATTTTTCTGAATCAGAAGGAGATCCAACATTATTGGATAATTTTAAAAGTTTTTCTTTTAATTCAGAATTCTCCAACTCAAGCTTCTTTGTTTCAAATTCAAATAGCTTTTTCAGCTTTTTGTATTTGAGACTGATTTGAGACTTGAGTTCCAGAAGTTCAGTTAGACCGGAAACTAACTCATCTCTAGTAAGTTCAGAAAATACCTTTTCAGAATCTGATTCTGATGTAGATTCTGATTCGTCATCTTCTGTCGCCATCAGCGCACAGTTAGCCTGCTCATCTTCAGAGTCTGAATCATTTTCTGACTCATCCCAGGTTGCCATAAGACTTTTCTTCTTATGAAACTTCTTCTTGGGATTTTCCTTCTGAAGATTTGGACATTCATTCTTGAAGTGTCCAGGCTCATTGCATTCATAGCACATGACCTTCTTCTTGTCAAATCCTCTTTCATCAGAAGATTCTCCACGTTCAAATTTCCTTGAACTTCTGAAGCCTCTGAACTTCCTTTGCTTGGTCTTCCAGAGTTGATTTAGCCTTCTGGAGATCAAAGACAGTTCATCTTCTTCTTCAGATTCTGATTCTTCAGGATCTTCTTCTCTAGCCTGAAAAGCGTTAGTGCATTTCTTGATATTGGATTTTAATGCAATAGACTTACCTTTCTTTTGAGGCTCATTTGCGTCCAGCTCTATTTCATGACTTCTCAAGGCACTGATAAGCTCTTCCAGAGAAACTTCATTCAGATTCTTTGCAATCTTGAATGCAGTCACCATAGGACCCCATCTTCTGGGTAAGCTTCTGATGATCTTCTTTACGTGATCAGCCTTGGTGTATCCCTTGTCAAGAACTCTCAATCCAGCAGTAAGAGTTTGAAATCTTGAAAACATCTTTTCAATGTCTTCATCATCCTCCATCTTGAAGGCTTCATACTTCTGGATTAAAGCTAGAGCTTTAGTCTCCTTGACTTGAGCATTTCCTTCATGAGTCATTTTCAAGGACTCATATATGTCATAGGCCGTTTCCCTGTTAGATATCTTCTCATACTCAGCATGAGAGATAACATTCAGCAAAACAGTTCTGCATTTATGATGATTCCTGAAAAGCTTCTTCTGATCATCATTCATTTCTTGCCTTGTCAGCTTTACGCCTCTGGCATTTACTGGATGTTTGTAACCATCCATCAGAAGATCCCATAGATCACCATCTAGACCAAGAAAGTAACTTTCCAGTTTATCTTTCCAGTATTCAAAGTTTTCACCATCAAATACCGGCGGTCTAGTATAACCATTGTTACCGTTGTATTGCTCAGCAGAGCCAGATGTAGATGCAGGTGGGTCTGTTGGAATTTCACCAGCCATCTTTTACTGAAGCGTTTTTCTCTTCCTAAATCTTTTCTAAACACGGTTAAGTGCTTGCACCTTAGAACCGGCGCTCTGATGCCAATTGAAGGATAGAAAAACACTTAGAAAGGGGGGGTTTGAATAAGTGTAGCTTTAAAAACTTGACAGATAAAAATAAATTGCACAGTTATTTTTATCCTGGTTCGTTGTTAACTAAACTACTCCAGTCCACCCCCGCAGAGATGATTTACCTCAACTGAGGATTTAATCCACTAATCGCACGGATTACAATGGTTCTCCACTTAGTCAGCAACTAAGTCTTCCAGAGTCTTCTGATCACACACTGATCACTCCAGGAACAACTGCTTAGATACCCTCTAAGACTTTTCTAGAGTCTACTGATCCACACGATCACTCTAGTTACAACCTGCTTAGATCACTTCTAAGACTTCCTAGAGTATTCTGATCCACACGATCACTCTAGTTCCTTACAACTTAATGTAATCAATTCTAAGAGTTTACAAATGCTTCTTAAAAGCGATAATCACAACTGTGATATTTCTCTTAACGTTTAAGCTTAATCTCACTAATATATTACAACAGCAATGTAGTGAGCTTTGATGAAGATGAAGATTCTGAGCTTTGATTTGAACAGCGCTTCAGCAAGTTAATTTGAGTTGTTTGTTCAGGATCGTTAACCTTACTTCTCATCAGAACTTCATATTTATAGGCGTTGGAGAAGATGACCGTTGAGTGCATTTAATGCTTTGCGTGTTCCGTACAGCATCGCATTTAATGTTATACGCTTCTGTCAACTACCTCGAGCCTTGTTCACGCTGTGTCTACTGACGTAGCCTAGAATAGCTTTTAACGTTCCTTTTGTCAGTCAGCGTAGCTTGCCACTTGTACTTTCTTCTGATCTGATGTTTGTGAATACAACGTTTGAATATCATCAGAGTCAAACAGCTTGGTGCATAGCATCTTCTGATCTTCTGACCTTGAAGTGCTTCTGAGCGTGATACCATCAGAACTTCAGTGCTTCTGTTCTCTTGTTCTTCTGATGCTTCCATAGACCCATGTTCTGATTCTGCTTCGACCATCTTCTGATGTCTTTCCAGACCATGTTCTGATGTTGCATGCTGAACCCTTTGAGACAAAGCTTCTGAGCGCTGAATTATGCGTACTCTTTATATATATTTCCTGAAAAGGAAATTGCATTGGATTAGAGTACCATATTATCTTAAGCAAAATTCATATTATTGTTATCATCAAAACTAAGATAATTGATCAGAACAAATCTTGTTCTAACAGGCGTGGGAAGAAGAAATTGAAGAAGAACTATTAAGTCATGATTATGTATAAGTCCTAGTTATGTATAATGCTAGTGAACTTCAATATTTTGTTTATGTGCTTTTTTTGGAGGTACAATGATGATGTATTTTGGTACAATATTGGTACAATGGTTGTCCTTTTGTTATCCATTTTGTCTGTTAAGTAATTTTATCCTTTTGTTATCCATTTTGTCTGTTAAGTAATTTTATGCTACATTATCAACCAAATTTTTCAATAAATTATAACAATTTAATGAATCATACTAAATCAAATTAATTGAACAACAAAAACACATTACATTGCATATAACTGTCAGTTACATCTTTTGTCTCAAATATGAATTCATTTCTGTGAATACAAGATTACACTCAAAGATGTTTTTGATTCATGGCAAACTCAAATAAGCATTCAAACAACAAGACGGAAGCAGAAAACCCAAAGAAAAGCAAGCATTGATCACTCATAGGTCAACCCATTATGTTTATATGTTTATAGGTTGTCTCAACACAAGCAAAACAAGAAGAATGCAGAAAAACAGCAGTTAGGTCGACCTACCATCAACCCAGGTCGACCTAAAATGGAGAAAAGTTCATATACCCCTGCTAGGTCGACTCACACATCATTTAGGTCGACCTAAATTGATGAATTCTACATAACAGCCTGTTAGGTCGACCTACACATCAACTAGGTCGACCTAATCTGTGAAAATGTCCCCAGAATGCATCAAAAGAGGATTCTGGTCGACCTACTCCTTCAACAGGTCGACCTAACTGGGAGCAAAATTCTGCAAGCTCTGTTAGGTCGACCTAAGCACTACAAGTGGTCGACCTAACTGATCAAGAAAGTTCAAAAAATCAGTTTTTCTTGGTTCTAACTGTTATGCAATCATATATATTGTGCAAGGGTAATTATTCAAACAACACCAACGACTGAAAGATACATAAACGCTTCTCATCTTCGTTCTTCATCATCTCCAACACAATTACACATAATCATTATTGCGTTGCGGGTTAGTGATGAGTTCGATAACGTCCATGGAACGGAATTGAAGATTCCTAGTGGGTGAAGGTTTGTGGGGTTTGTTGGTGAATAAAATCTGCGGGTTTTGTCCTCCACGACGGGTGGTTCTTGGGGGTTTTTATCAAGAGGCGTTCATTGAGGATTCGGCTGAGTGTAACGATTGAGGAACGGGGAGTTCAAGGAATCAAGACACTGCAGAAGGGAATCAAAGTGAAGCTCTTGGATAACCTTGATCTGGCTCCAGATTAAGGGGGAAGAAGATTCAAAGGATCGACATAATTGGTTTATCGTTTATCGCTTTGTTATCTTCTTTGTATATACTACTTTCAACATTAATGAAAGATTACCCAATTTCAATTTGGAATTGGGGGCAGACGTAGTCGTAGCGAGGACGATCGACGAACTGCCTAAACAAATATCGTGTTCTTGTCGCTTTTACCTTTTCATTTACATTCTGTTCATATTTGGTTATAATAGCAAATTGATCAACGATTCGAGTGTTAAGACTGTGAATTAAGTTCGTTCATAAACATCACAATCCATCACACATTGAATTACCTTCAATTTGATCATTATCACCAAGTGTTTGTATATTTGTTTCTATCACTCTTACTGCATTGCAAACATTGTCCATCATACAAAAGGTTAATCTGATTTTCATAAGAGAAACATCTTGATTCTGCGACATATACTCTTATCATTTACTTCAAGTCTTTGACTGGTTTTTCCAAACACATATATAATCGTTTCGATAGTGGTTCGGAATAGACGCGAGTCGATTCAGAATTCACTTCCGCTGAAAAGTCGTTTAAATCCGTAAAACTGTGAACGATCTATTCACCCCCCTCTAGATCCTAAGGCCAGCGTCTAACAAGTGGCATCAAGAGCTCTGGTTTATTCCGTGCTACGTGAAACACTTATTGGAAAGATGGCTTCCGAACCTAAAGGGGCTCATAATAGAGCTCCAGTTTTCAACGGCGAAAACTACGGCTATTGGAAGGATTGTATGTGCGTCCATATCAATGCAATTGATAGGAACATCTGGACAGCTATTGTCAATGGTCCATTTCAGATCACCATGACAAATGCAGCTGGTGCAGTTGTTCCAAAACCAGAAGATACTTGGAATGCTGAAGATGAAAAGAGATATGCATACGATTGGAAAGCGAGAAACATTCTAATCTCAGCTCTAGGAGTTGATGAATACTATCGCGTTTCCCATTGTAGATCAGCTAAAGCTATGTGGGACACATTGCAAGTTGCCCACGAGGGAACGGATGATGTCAAACTAGCTAGGATCAATACGTTAACTCAAGAGTTCGAACTTTTCCACATGGAAGATGGTGAAACCATCGAAAGCATGCAGAAAAGATTCGTTCACCTGAAAAATCGATTAAATTCTCTTGATAGACCTATTTCCAATGCAGTTGCTACTAACAAAATCTTAAGGTGTTTGAACAGGGAATGGCAACCCAAAGTTACAGCAATTAAGGAAGCAAATGATCTCAACACTTTAGACATTACCACTCTCTTTGGTAAACTAGAGGAACATGAACAGCATCTTAAATGTCTTGACATGCATGAGAAGAGGACAAAGAAAGAAAAGAACATGGAGAAAGAGGTAGAGAAGAAGTCAATAGCTCTAAAAGTTTCGAGCTCCAAGACCTCAAAACGAGAGCCAAAGGATAGTGACACAAGTGATGACGAAGACTCCGATGATGAGGAAATGGGACTGTTTGTGCGAAGATACAACAAATATCTAAAGAAAAATGGAGCAAAACATTCCGACAAAGGATTGATCAACTATAGAAAGCAATTAAACATGTTCAAACAAGATGACGACAACAAAGGAAAGATCAAAGGTCTTTGCTTCAATTGTGGGAAAGCCGGTCACTACAAACCGGATTGTCCATACCTTAAGAAAGAAAAGGAGAAGAACCAAAGCAAAGGTCATAACAAACCTAAAAGAGCTTACATAGCATGGGAAAGTGATTCATCTAGTGAAAGCTCGTCAAGCGATGAAGAAGAATCAGCAAACCTATGTTTCATGGCTCATCAAAACAAGAAAAAGAAAGCTGAAAAGTGTCTTGACATTGCCGAAAGGTTGTGGTTCCTTGATAGCGGATGTTCAAGACACATGACTGGAGACCTATCTCTTTTCGTTGAGTTTCAAGCAAAGAAAAAGGGGTATGTCACCTATGGAGATAACAATCGGGGAGCCATACTTGGTAAAGGAAGTGTAGGTAACCCTTCTACCACTACTATAACTGATGTGCTGCTAGTAGAAGGTCTTAAACATAATCTTTTAAGTATAAGTCAATTGTGCGACAAAGATTTTAAAGTAATGTTTACAAATTCTGGATGCACAATAGAACATACTAAGAAAAGAGACATTATGTTTAAGGGCTTAAGAGTAAACAACATCTACATGCTAAACTTGGATGAGGTATCTAAGTATAGTACCAAATGTCTAGTTGCTCTAGGCGATGACTCATGGCTTTGGCATAGACGTCTCGCCCACATAAATTTTGACTTACTAAATAAAGTTGTCTCAAAAGATTTAGTAATCGGCTTACCCAAAATGAAGTTTTCAAAAGATCATCTATGTGATGCTTGTCAAAAGGGAAAGCAAACAAAAATCTCTTTTAAATCAAAGAACGTGGTTTCAACATCACGCCCTCTTGAACTACTTCACATGGATCTCTTTGGCCCTTCAAGGACTAAAAGCATAGGTGGAAACACCTATGGTTTTGTCATTGTCGATGATTACTCGAGATTTTGTTGGACAATCTTTTTACCTAGTAAGGATCAAACTTTTCCAGCTTTTACACAATTTGCAAGATTATGTCAAAACAAAATGAACAACAAAATAGTTGCAATTCGAAGTGATCACGGTGGAGAGTTTGAAAACATTCTTTTTGAAAAATACTGTGATAAACATGGAATTGAGCATAACTTTTAAGCTCCTAGAACACCTCAACAAAACAGAGTAGTTGAACGTAAAAATCGAGTTCTAGAGGAGCTGGCAAGAACAATGCTGAATGAGGGTACTCTACCAAAGTATTTCTGGGCTGACGCGATTAATACAACATGTTATGTTTTGAATAGGATAATAATACGTCCTATTCTGAACAAAACTCCCTATGAATTACTAAAAGGTAGAAAACCAAATGTATCTCATCTCCATGTATTCGGTTGCAAGTGTTTTGTTTTGAACAATGGTAAGGATAATCTTGGCAAATTCGATGCTAAAGCTGATGAGGGCATATTCCTTGGTTACTCACAATCTAGCAAAGCATATCGAATATATAATAAGAGATTACTTATAGTAGAAGAGTCAGTACACGTTTCTTTTGATGAATCTTATGCAAAATATGTCGAGAAAGGTCTTTCATTTAATGGTGCAGGCCCATCCACTGAAGACATTGTCAAGGATAAGGAAGATGAGGATGAAAGTTTTGTAAAGAAAGATGCTGAGAGAGAGAAAGATGAGTCTCACAATGAAAATGAAAAAGAAAGCATCTCAAACAATGAAGAACTTCCCAAGGCCTGGACAAACGTGAAAGACCATCCAATTGACAATATAATAGGAGACATCTCAAGGGGCGTTACAACACGCTCAAAGATAAGTAACTTCTGCCATCATTTTGCTTTTGTTTCACAAGTTGAGCCGAAAAACGCTAAGGATGCATTACTTGATGAGCATTGGCTAATGGCCATGCAAGAAGAATTAAACCAATTTAAATGGAATGATGTTTGGGACTTAGTCCCTCATCCGGGAGATCATCAAGTAATAGGCACTAGATGGGTTTTTCGTAACAAACTTGATGAAAACGGTGTTATTACTAGAAACAAAGCTAGATTAGTTGCCCAAGGTTACAATCAAGAGGAAGGTATTGATTATGAAGAGACATACGCTCCTGTAGCACGTCTCGAAGCTATTCGCCTCTTACTTGCTTATGCTTGTTCTAAAGACTTCAAACTATTCCAAATGGATGTTAAGAGTGCCTTTCTAAATGGCTATATAAATGAAGAAGTCTATGTTGCTCAGCCACCCGGCTTTGAGAATTACATGTATCCAACTCATGTTTATAAGCTGAAACGTGCTCTATACGGTCTTAAACAAGCCCCTCGGGCTTGGTACGAACGTTTGAGCAAATTTCTCCTTAGTCAAGGGTACTCTAGAGGTAAAGTTGATACTACTCTCTTTATTAAAAGAAAAGATAAGGATATTCTCTTAGTCCAAATTTATGTAGATGATATTATATTTGGGTCCACTAATGCAAAACTTGTCAAAGACTTTTCTAAGCTTATGCAGAGTGAATTTGAGATGAGTCTCATGGGTGAGCTAAATTTCTTCCTTGGCCTACAAATCAAGCAACTCAGTCATGGAACGTTTGTGAATCAAACTAAATATTGTACGGAGCTGCTCAAAAGATTTGGAATGAGTGAAGCAAAGGAAATTGACACACCTATGGCAACAAATACAAATCTAGACAAAGATGAGAAAGGTAAAGAGGTTGATGTGAAATTATACCGAGGTATGATAGGTTCACTATTGTATCTTACTGCCTCAAGACCAGACATTATGTTTAGTGTGTGTATGTGTGCAAGATATCAATCTTGTCCAAAAGAATCTCACTTGAAAGCTGTCAAAAGAATTCTGCGATACTTACGTGGAACGACTACATATGGCCTATGGTATCCAAAAGGAAATGAGTGTCATTTGGTAGGATTCTCCGATTCAGATTTTGCTGGCTGCAAATCCGATAGAAAAAGCACTAGTGGAACGTGTCATCTATTCTCAAACTCATTAATAAGTTGGCATAGTAAGAAACAAGTATCGGTTGCATTATCCACTGCTGAGGCAGAATATGTAGCTGCTGGAAGCTGCTGTGCACAAATATTATGGCTCAAGCAACAACTTCTTGACTTTGGTATTAAGCTTGATCACATACCTATCATGTGCGACAACACAAGCGCCATAAACTTGAGTAAAAATCCTGTCTTACACTCACGTACCAAACATATTGAAATAAGGCATCACTTTCTACGAGATCATGTAGAGAAAGGAGACGTTACTTTTGAACATGTAGAAAGCAAGAAGCAACTAGCGGACATCTTCACCAAACCTCTAGCAACGGAGCAATATTTCAACATTCGTAGGGAATTAGGGATACTCGATATCTCTAATTTGGGCTAATTACGTTTGTTTTCTCTTAATATTATTTCTTTACTTTATGTATATATCTATTTGTCTTGCTAACATTTTTCTGAGCGTAAAGGTAGTTCATCATCAAGCCAGGCGTCATATTGAAAAAGCGGTAACGTAATTGTTGTTCACTTCCAAAAATATTATTGATACTATAATATGCTATCAATTAACATGCTTATAGTGACTTCATGCATAAAAACTGCTCCTGCTCACATATGTGTCTCATTCTATCATTAACTACCTTTTACCTACTATACTGTACATGCTAGCATTATTATCTATGGTTCTCTTGTTACTCTCCTATTCTCTTGTTTTCTCTTTTTGATGTTGATAAAGGGGGAGATAGATGCTGGATGCACGGGGGAGCTTTATTGAGAGATTGCCCTGTTGAGAGATAGATGCTGGATGTACGGGGGAGCTCTGTTGAGTCGTTATCACTTACTACCAAAGCTTAGACGAATGGTTTTCCATCATCAAAAAGGGGGAGTATGTGAATACAAGATTACACTCAAAGATGTTTTTGATTCATGGCAAACTCAAATAAGCATTCAAACAACAAGACGGAAGCAGAAAACCCAAAGAAAAGCAAGCATTGATCACTCATAGGTCAACCCATTATGTTTATATGTTTATAGGTTGTCTCAACACAAGCAAAACAAGAAGAATGCAGAAAAACAGCAGTTAGGTCGACCTACCATCAACCCAGGTCGACATAAAATGGAGAAAAGTTCATATACCCCTGCTAGGTCGACTCACACATCATTTAGGTCGACCTAAATTGATGAATTCTACATAACAGCCTGTTAGGTCGACCTACACATCAACTAGGTCGACCTAATCTGTGAAAATGTCCCCAGAATGCATCAGAAGAGGATTCTGGTTGACCTACTCCTTCAACAGGTCGACCTAACTGGGAGCAAAATTCTGCAAGCTCTGTTAGGTCGACCTAAGCACTACAAGTGGTCGACCTAACTGATCAAGAAAGTTCAAAAAATCAGTTTTTCTTGGTTCTAACTGTTATGCAATCATATATATTGTGCAAGGGTAATTATTCAAACAACACCAACGACTGAAAGATACATAAACGCTTCTCATCTTCGTTCTTCATCATCTCCAACACAATTACACATAATCATTCTTGCGTTGCGGGTTAGTGATGAGTTCGATAACGTCCATGGAACGGAATTGAAGATTCCTAGTGGGTGAAGGTTTGTGGGGTTTGTTGGTGAATAAAATCTGCGGGTTTTGTCCTCCACGACGGGTGGTTCTTGGGGGTTTTTATCAAGAGGCGTTCATTGAGGATTTGGCTGAGTGTAACGATTGAGGAACGGGGAGTTCAAGGAATCAAGACACTGCAGAAGGGAATCAAAGTGAAGCTCTTGGATAACCTTGATCTGGCTCCAGATTAAGGGGGAAGAAGATTCAAAGGATCGACATAATTGGTTTATCGTTTATCGCTTTGTTATCTTCTTTGTATATACTACTTTCAACATTAATGAAAGATTACCCAATTTCAATTTGGAATTGGGGGCAGACGTAGTCGTAGCGAGGACGATCGACGAACTGCCTAAACAAATATCGTGTTCTTGTCGCTTTTACCTTTTCATTTACATTCTGTTCATATTTGGTTATAATAGCAAATTGATCAACGATTCGAGTGTTAAGACTGTGAATTAAGTTCGTTCATAAACATCACAATCCATCACACATTGAATTACCTTCAATTTGATCATTATCACCAAGTGTTTGTATATTTGTTTCTATCACTCTTACTGCATTGCAAACATTGTCCATCATACAAAAGGTTAATCTGATTTTCATAAGAGAAACATCTTGATTCTGCGACATATACTCTTATCATTTACTTCAAGTCTTTGACTGGTTTTTCCAAACACATATATAATCGTTTCGATAGTGGTTCGGAATAGACGCGAGTCGATTCAGAATTCACTTCCGCTGAAAAGTCGTTTAAATCCGTAAAACTGTGAACGATCTATTCACCCCCCCTCTAGATCCTAAGGCCAGCGTCTAACAATTTCATTACATATATGTGTACATTACACGAAACAAAAACCAGGACATAAACAATGCCACTTTCAGATGGGAAATGCTTCTCTTCAAAACAGCCTGCTTCAATTTGGTTTTTTCCAGAATTCCTTCCATCAACTTAACCTTCATATTTGCCAATTCACAGTCCTTGCATAAATGTTCTGAACTGCTTATTTCGTCATCCCAAATAAAAAAATCACAACTATGATCCATCTGCAACAATTACAAAGCAGCAATCTTATTCAATGTTCAGTAAACCCATTTAACAAAAAAATGAAATACCTAAAACCTTACTCCTGCATTCTTGCACTTCCAGAATTTCCGTCCGCGATTCTTGGACGTCTTGGCTACCCACATCTTCATGGGACGACTGCATCCACATGTGGGGATCTTGAAATTCACGTTGGAGGTGTAGGAATTGCAGCTACCGATACTTTTACTGGTTTCCATTTCCACAGGTGAGAGTATGAACGAAGAGAGGATGAAGCAACTGGAACCACGAAGAGAGGATAAAGCAACTGGAATCAAGAAGAAGAGATAGCGTAACCCTAATATTTGGGAATAAACCCACCCACGATTGGCCCTGAAGAAATTGAAGGAGCAAGAATGGAAGAAAATCAGAATGAGATGACATCGTGAACCCTAAATCCCAAATTATAGAGGAAGACACTGCCACCGTGTCACCCCCATGCCACATAAGCCAGAAGATCCATTACACGTAGGCATTTCTGATGGAATCTCCCTCATTAAGGTTTCCCTCTGGAGAATCTTTATTTGTTAAGGGGCAAAGGCTAAAAAAATTTTTAATAAGGGGGAAAACCGAATATCGCTTATTTGGCAGGGGGTGAACACTATTTAACCCTATTTTTATTTACTAACAAAAAAATAAAAAGAAAATTTTTTTGTTACTTGTGTGTTAAAAACAGGAGAATGATCAAGAGAAAGCTGAAGAAATTAGGGTTTTGAGGCCCACAAGAGGTTCAACATTATCTCAAGACTCAAAGGTTCCTCCAATCAATATTCAAGTCCAAGGATGGCTCAGTTTAAGGCAGACAACTCTCCAGATCGCCTGAAGCACCAAATTAGGGTTTTGACCTAATTTCACCAGAGGATTGACTTTTAATCAGGAGATGATTCCGAGACTCAAATTATGATTCGAAGGTCTTAAAATCGACATTATAGTCCATTCATGTCATTCAATTGAAGAGAATACCTTGATTCATTGAAAGATCACAAAACTGCGGTTCATTTGAAAAAAGTCAACTGCAGTAAAAAATCAAGATTTTTGGTCAACATCAATTATTTGAAGTAATATTCATCATTTGATCAAGGATTGATCATAATTCATCAAGAAAAGTTCAGAAATCAACAAAACTCAAAATTGCAAAATTAAGGTTTTTGACATAAAAGTCAACTGAACTTTGACCAGCCATAACTCCCTACTCGTTCATCAGAAAAATTACAACCAAAGCTCATTCTCAAGGAAATTCAATTCTCTACAACTTTGATGTTGGGTCCGAGGTCAAGAAATGCTTCCGCCTAAGAGATATAAGCCAAAACATTACAGGTCATTTTCAAAGTCAACAAAAAGCAGTTTTTTGTCAAAGCCCATATCATCAAGATAACTTCTCCAAATACAAAAACGTTTCCAAAGTGGCTTGTAGAGGACATCTTGGGCTTTCCAAAAAGTACAAGAACACTTTCATAGGATCAAAATTGAGGGAGATATGCCTTGATGAAGTTGACCTTTTTTGGAAGAATGCATGAAACAAGTAATGACCAAATTTTGATTTTTTTTTAAAAAGGCCAATTCTTTTGTGATTCAATCTTGATTCTCATATGTTTAAAGATATTCACAACCTATCCATGGTTCATGACATTTTTTATTTCATTTTTTATTGAATTTTATTTATTTAAAATTCAATTAAAGTGAGATAATTCAAAGATATTATCAAAGATGCTTATGGTTGCCACTCAAGACTAATTCAAAGATGCTTCAAGATAATATTTGAGATTGGAAAGAATAACACTTGAGTGTTTTAACCATGGTTAAGCAAATGCACTTATTGAAAAATATTCCATTTTATATTCTTTTCCAAAATCAGTCATGAAAATTCCAACTTGCAAGAGTTCAAGATCAAATCATTTGCCTATAAATAGAACTTCATTTTCTTCATTCAAGAGGAGAAAAAAGGGGAGGAACACAAAGAACAACAACAATCACCACAAAGTCATAGTTTAAGTTTATATTTTTCAAAAGTTTCAAGAAACTTGTAAAAATCAAGGCTCATTCAAATAGCTACTTTCAATCAATTTCAATCACTCTATTCCACTCTTAGGACATCATAGAGTAAGTACAGTGTAATTTTTAATATGTAGTAGTGTTAGGAGTTCATGAATTAAAAACTCCATATTTATGCATATTTTCAATTTCTCAAAAAAAAAGTTTTAATTTTAGTTTTAAGTTGATAAAATATTTATTTAATTTTTAACATAAAAATATTTTATTTCTTTTCATAATTAATTTATTTTGCTTAATTAATTAGTAATTATGTAAATATTGCTTTTTAATTATTTTCAACCAATCAAAAAAACTCCAAAATATTTTCCTTTTAGATTTAGGTTTATATTTTTATAATCTAATTCTTGACATAAAAAAGAATATTTTTCTTGTTAAGTTTAATTATTTGTATAATTATTATTTTAATTAGCTTGTTAATTAACTTAAAATCAATTCCAAAAAAAAATCACAAAAAAAATGAATTAAGTTTAATTTGTTTTATATTTATTTTTGTATATTATTTGATATTATTTCTTATCTTTTTCTTTGTCCCGAATTGGAATAAAAGATCAAATATGGCAGAGATTCTATGCAGTTGATTTAAGACTTTTGGAAATTTATCGTGTAGTCGCTATGATTCTATCAAGCTTCTGATAAATTTTCATTAACTTTAAATCCGAGATCATCATTCACTCACCATCGATCTTCACTAACATCGTGGATATACTTGACTAGCTTCAAGATGATTCGCGTGCTAACATACTAACAATTAACTTTAAATTCCGCATTTTATTATATTGTTCTTTATATTTCTTGCTTTATACTTTATTTTATCATTCATCATATTTAATTTATGTTATTTTCTCTTTGTCCACTTGGACGCATTATTTATGTTTCTGTTATTTTCTCTTTGTCCATTTGGACATATTATTTATGTTTCCGCTATTTTTTCTTTGTCCATTTGGACATATTATTTATGTTTCTGCTATTTTTTCTTTGTCCATTTGGACATATTATTTATGTTTCCGCTATTTTCTCTTTGTCCATTTGGACATATTATTTATGTTTCCGCTATTTTTCTTTGTCCATTTGGACATATTATTTATGTTTCCGCTATTTTCTCTTTGTCCATTTGGACATATTATTTATGCTTCCGCTATTTTTTCTTTGTCCATTTGGACGCATTGTTTATGTTTCTGTCATCTTCCTTTTGTCCATTTGGACGCATTGTTTATGTTTCAGTCATCTTCCTTTTGTCCTCTTGGACCATACTTTACTTTTATGCTAAAACACTAATAAACAACAAAAATCTAAAAAAAACGCTTAAGGTTCTCTCTTGGACTACTGGTTACTATCCCTAGCATTTTGGAGATTTGGACTTATGGACTTAGTGCCTCTGGACCCCTATTCTGTTATTACTCTATGGTTGTTCTGTCTGTCTGGCATTTGATTGTTGTATGTTTGTGTATGCAGGTATTTCCTTGAAAGTCCTTGATGGTTAATTCTGAGGCATTGAGATAAGGATTTTACCCGAAAACAGCCGTTACTCTGCCCGATTTTCATCAGAATTTTAATGTGATTAATGCAAAGTGGTGCTAAAGATAATAAGTTCATCTGGATCCCCAAGTGGTAATGCGACGGTCAACTGTTGGTTTCTTATTTTGGTCAGATCATTCTCTCCTTAAACTTTTATTTTAAGCACTAGGATAGCCTCTTCATCTCCTCCCACTTCTTAAATTTTCAAAATCTTCTCCCTTTTTCCAAAATCTTCTTATGTTTGTAAAACCTCTTTTAAAAATCTTTTCTTATAAAATACCTTTTGCCCTTAGTGGCTTTTCTTTCAAAGTTTAGACACGATTAAATGTTGTAGTGAGTTGTGATACCCCACGATTTTGAGATTGATTGATATAATGGAATCTTTTCCACGTGAGAGAGATAGTGTCGTACTCGTTGATTTTCATCCGAGTTGGAGCTCTTCTTTCATTTGTGATGCAAAGAATCTATTTGTTCTCATGATCAAGATCAATGGCTGAGTATTTCTCTCCGACGACGATAAAGTGTTCATTCCTTTAAAAAAAACCGTTTTCCCTTTTAAGCGGAACTACATTAGCTCTGACTTCTCCATTGCACCGAGGAGGTATGTAGGCACAAGGCTTAATGTCTTTCCGAGCTTATTTTAAAAATCGAACAAGGCAAAAAGTGATCTAAGCAATTAAGAGCCCATGGATAACCATGGATACAAAGGGTGCTTAAAACCTTCCCTTTGTATAACCAACCCCCCGAACCCAAAATCTGTCAAAAGGTCTTTTTCTGTTCTTTTATGCCTTTCCTAATATATTTGGATAAAATAAAAGTCGGTGGCGACTCTTGCAAAAAAAAAAAAAAGAGAGCAAGGAGTCAGTTCGTAAAAAAAACCGAGTTACATATGTGAATAATGCTTATGTGATGAGAATGTTGTGTACAATAATTGTGGATAATTCATTGAGTGAATTATTGTGATATGCTAAATATTAAGATGGTAGAGATGATCTTAATTGCATATGTTTGATTAACATTGTACATACATTCATATCATGGATGCCTTGAAACAAAGGTGGTTTGCTTTGAAACAAAAGCGAGGCTTAGATTCTAAAGTGAATCGGAAGCGGTAAACTATATGTTTACATTGTGAATACAAGATCACAATCACAAAGATGTTTTTGATTCATGGCAAACTCAATAAGCATACAAGCAACAAGGCACAAGCAGAAGAACTTAAAGAAAAGCAAGCATTGGTCATTTGGGACAGAGCAGGTCGACCTACTATGCATATAGGTCGACCCAACACAAGCCAAATAAGAAAAATGCAGAAAAGCAGCAGTTAGGTCGACCTACTGTCAACCTAGGTCGACCTAAAATGGAGAAATATTCACATACTTCTGCTAGGTCAACCCACACATCAACTAGGTCGACCTAAACTGAAGAAATATCCCAAAAACTCATTTGAAGAGAATTTTGGTCGACCTACTTCCCAAACAGGTCGACCTAACTGGGAGCAAAATCATTTCAAGTTAATGCACCTCTGCTAGGTCGACCTAAGCTCTACAAGAGGTCGACCTAACTGATCAAAAATGCCAAAATGTTTGTTATTCTTGGCTCCAACTGATAGGCACTCATATATATTATCAAGTGTTCATCATTGCATTTAACACCAACGACTGAAAGATACACAAAGGCTTCTCATCTTCGTTCTTCATCATCTCCAACACAATTACACATAATCATTCTTGCGTTGAGGGTTAGTGATGAGTTCGATAACGTCCATGGAACGGAATTGAAGATTCCTAGTGGGTGAAGATTTGTGGGGTTTTTGGTGAATAAAATCTGCGGGTTTTGTCCTCCACGACAGGTGGTTCTTGGGGGTTTTTATCAAGAGGTTTTCATCGAGGATTTGGCTGAGTGTGACGATTGAGGAACAAGGGTTCAAGCAATCCAAGACACTGCAGAAAGGAATCAAAGTGAAACTCTTGGATCACCTTGATCTTGCTCAAGATTAAAGGGGAAGAAGATTCAAAGGATCGACATAAGTGGTTTATCGTTTATCGCTTTGTTATCTTCTTTGTATAAACTGCTTTCAACATTAATGAAAGATTTCCCAATTTCAATTTGGAATTGGGGGCAGACGTAGTCGTAGCGAGGACGATCGACGAACTGCCTAAACAAATATCGTGTTCTTGTTGCTTTTACCTTTTCATTTATATTCTGTTCATAATTGGTTATAATTGCAAAATTGATTAACGATTCAAGTGTTAAAATTGTGAATCAAAAGTTCTGCATAAACATCACAATTCACCACATCTTGAATCATCATCAATTTGAACATTATCACCAAGTGTTTGTCTTTTTGCTTATTCCATTATTACTGCATTGCAAATCAAAGTTTGTCAGTTTAGAAGTTAATTGATTTTCAGTTGTGAAATGTATTGATTCGATAACATATCACTTCATCGCTATTCTCAATTATCTTGTGGTTTTGTAACATATACGACCCTTGCAATAGCGGTCCGGAATAGACGCAAGTCGATTCAGAACCGCTTTCGCTCTAGTTTGAAATAATTTCGTAAAAACTTCGTGAGATCTATTCACCCCCCTCTAGATCCTCAGGCCAGCGTCTAACAAGTGGCATCAAGAGCTTGGTTAATTCCGTGCTACGTGAAACACTTATTGGAAAGATGGCTTCCGGACCTAAAGGGGCTCATAATAGAGCTCCAATTTTCAACGGTGAAAACTACGGCTATTGGAAGGATTGTATGTGTGTCCATATCAATGCAATTGATATTGATAGGAACATCTGGACAGCTATTTTCAATGGTCCATTTCAGATCACCATGACAAATGCAGCTGGTGCAGTTGTTCCAAAACCAGAAAATACTTGGGATACTGAAGATGAAAAGAGATATGCATACGATTGGAAAGCGAGAAACATTCTAATCTCAGCTCTAGGAGTTGATGAATACTATCGCGTTTCCCATTGTAGATCCGCTAAAGCTATGTGGGACACATTGCAAGTTGCCCACGAGGGAACGAATGATGTCAAACTAGCTAGGATCAATACGTTAACTCAAGAGTTCGAACTGTTCCACATGGAAGATGGTGAATCCATCAAAAACATGCAGAAGAGATTCGTTCACCTGAAAAATCGGTTAAATTCTCTTGATAGACCTGTTTCAAATGCAGTTGCTACTAACAAAATCTTAAGATGTTTGAATAGGGAATGGCAACCCAAAGTTACAGCAATAAAGGAAGCAAATGATCTAAACACTTTAGACATTACCACTCTCTTTGGTAAACTAGAAGAACATGAACAACACCTTAAATGCCTTGACATGCATGAGAAAAGGGCAAAGAAAGAAAAGAACATGGAGAAAGAGGTAGAGAAGAAGTCAATAGCTCTAAAAGCTTCAAGCTCCAAGACCTCAAGACAAGAGCTAGAGGATAGTGATACAAGTAATGACGAAGACTCCGATGATGAGAAAATGGGACTGTTTGTGCGAAGATACAACAAATATCTAAAGAAAAATGGAGCAAAGCATTCTGACAAAGGCTTGATCAACTATAGAAGGCAATCAAACAAGTTCAAACAAGATGACAACAACAAAGGAAAAATCAAAGGTCCTTGTCCATACCTTAAGAAGGAAAGAGAGAAGAACCAAAGCAAAGGTCATAACAAATCTAAAAGAGCCTACATAGCATGGGAAAGTGATTCATCTAGTGAAAGCTCATCAAGCGATGAAGAAGAATTAGCAAACTTATGCTTTATGGCTCATCAATACAAGAGAAAGAAAGCTGTAAGTCATCTTAAACCTGAACTTGTAGATAAGGTATCTCATGCTCAATTGAAATTAGCTTTTGAAAAACTACATAGAGATGCAATTGAAGCTTTCAAACTTTTGGCCTCAAATAAGAAATTTTTTTCATACCTTGAATCAAAAGTTGAGAAGACCGAAAAAGATATGGAAGCTTTAAAACAATCTATGCTAGACATTCAAAAGGATAAAGTTGATATCGATCCTACATCATGGTTTGGTTGTGAGACATGTCACATTTGGCAAAAAGAAGTGAGAAATCTAAAAGCCAAATTAGACAAGGCTCTACAACCAAAAGTGACCTTTGCGGTTGATCCAAACAAATTCAAGAGATCTTATACTCCGCCATATAGCAAATACACCTTCGTACCTAAAGCATCAACCGGTAAAACGGTATATTCTCCTCATATTACATGTCACTATTGTTGCAAAAAGGGACATACTATTGAAAAATGCAAGTTTAGGAGAATCTTAGTTCCTAAAGGCGTATTTCAATGGTTGCCTAAGTGCAACAATGTCTGTACTCACCATCTAGGACCCAATGAAGATTGGGGACCCTCCACTCTAAATTAATTTTTGCAGGAAAAGTGTCTTGACATCGCCGAAAGGTGGTGGTCCCTTGATAGCTGATGCTCAAGACACATAAAAGAAGACATATCACTCTTGGTATGTCATCTATGAAGACAGCAAATCGAAGAACTATACTTGGCAAATAGAGTGTAGGTGACCTAGCCACCACTAATGTACAAGATACATCACAAATACAAGTTAACCCGAAAAACACAAAGGACGCATTACTTGATGAGCAATTGGCAAATTGCATTGCAAGGAAATTTAAACCTATTATTATCAGAAAAATGGTTGGGACCCTGTCCCACATCCGGGAGAACATCAAGTAATCGACACTAGATGAGTTTTTCACAAAATCAAGAAACCAAGACATGAAACATTCTATCAAGACAATTCATCATCAAATCTAGGAGTATGGCACACTGACAAGAGGATTCCACACAATGATGACAAAACACCTACATATTGAGAAAGCGGTAACATGCTTATTGTTCACTTTCAAAAAAATTATTGATACTATAATATGCTATCAATTAACATGCTTATAGTGACTTCATGTATGTTTATCCATATATCTCAATTACATATATGTGTTTATCATCTCCATTCATAACATATCATGTTTTGGGCATACAAGCAAGTAACCAAGCAAAAATACATCATATAGTAACATTTCTAAGGCATTTCAAACATTTAAGGCAACTTAGGTCGACCTACCCTGCATCTGAGTCGACCTACAGAAGAAAACTTTCAGCAGAAATAAAAAATGCTCAGTTACGTCGACCTACCCACATTTTAGGTCGACCTAAATTGATCATTTTTCACATTACTTCTGTCAGGTCGACCCAGTCTCCATTTAGGTCGACCTACTGCTGTTATATTTCCAAATTTGGGTCTGTTGGTCGACCCGACCCATTCCCACTCATTCATAATCATTCATCTTTTCTTTCCCTCTCATTCTCATATCATTGTGTACGGCCAACCCTAATTCTTCAAGCTCAAAGGTTCTCAAAAATCATCCTTCTCACACAAAATCATCAGCAAGAATGCCTCCAAAATCAAGAAAGGGAAAGGAAATCGCATCCGAATCATCCTCTCAACCGGTAAGTGCTGTAGCCCTTGTTCATCCTGATTGCAAAGAAAATTTTGAAAAATGGCAAATGAAGAGGAAGGTAGTCAAGCAATACATCTTTAATCTACATGTTGCGAAGCACATGCATATCCATGATGTTTTCAATCTTGTTCAACATCAAAATGTTCACCCACTTTTGGAATGTGCCACACCGTACTATGAGAACACTGTTAGGGCTTTCTATGCAGGGTTCACAAGAGAGGAAGGTTGCAATTTTAGATTTAAGATGGGGTCAAGGTCCCATATTGTTGACAAACGTGCCTGGATAAGTATCTCCGGTCTTACACTTTTGGGAGATGAAGTTCGTATAGAAGACGGTGATTTTCCGGCCAATTATGATCATGTCGCCTACATGAAATCTATTCTCAAAGACCCTGCAGTCCTTGACAAGCAAAATGAATCAATCACAGCCGGGCACCTAAAAAGAGATCCTAGGCTTCTCAACTGGATTATCTCAAGAGTCATTCGACCACGAGCAGGCGGATTCTCAAGAATTGAACGAAATGAGGTTGTGTTAATGTACTTGATCCAAAACAGGACACGTGTGCACTGGCCACACTTTCTAACTGCCAAGTTTGAAGAGGTAAAGCAGAAGACTACTGCTCTATGCTATGGCTCGATCATTCAAACAATTGTGAACCATTTCGGCATGAAACTCGATGGATTGTCATACATTCACATGAAACAGAATCAAGATTTTTCCCAAACAACCTTAACCCTCACGGGATACCATTGGGATCCAAATAGGAAAACCTACTATCTCATTCAAAAGGGAACCGGAAAAATCATCTACAACTATGATGACCCTACGGAATTTGGTCACATTGCAGAGAATGAAGAAGAAGGAAATGATCAAGAAAGAGCCAATGATGAGGACCACACCATGGAAGATGTAGCTCATGACACGGATTCAAATTGGAGATATGTACCTCCTCAAGAGGAAGAAATTCCTTGGGGATACACGGCTCCACCTCCTCCGGATCAGTCCAACATCATCTCCATGCTTGAAGCTATGCAACTCCAACAACAACAACAGTTCGAAACACAACAGCTTCAGTTCCAAACCATGCAGCAGCTCCAACAAGATAGATATGATGAACAACAACGTCAATATCAATCGCTATACAACATGGTTCAAGACCACAAGAGCGATTTTGAGACTTTTGCCTCCAACTCGACCCTAAGACAGAACCAGTTTGAAGAAACTGCTCTGAATCGTCATGCCAACATAAGCCAAAGCTTCAACACTCTCAATCTATCTGTGCTGGATCTGTTGGAACAGGTTGAAGAAGATCGCCCTCATACATTTCAGAGAGGACGAGGAAGAAGGGGAAGGCGTTAGGATGCATTCTCCATCATATCATCATATCATTGCATTTCATTTCATTATCATTATGTTAAAATCCTATATGTTGTCGTACTTTTTTTTGTTTTGTTAATCTCTTGGATTATTATGTTGTAGTGTTCTTTTAAAACATGTTTGGTTTTTATGGTTTCACTATATACATGTTATCTATTACTATGAATGCCGGTATTTGCTTTATGTTTCTCTCGTTACTCTCCTCTTCTCTTTCTTTGTTTCTCTTTTGATGTTGTCAAAGGGGGAGATAGATGTTGAGTGTAAGGGGGAGCTTTGTTATAGATGCTGAGTGTACGGGGGAGCCTTGTTGAGCCTTCATTACTTACTGCCAAAGCTTCTACTATCGGTTTGCCATCATCAAAAAGGGGGAGTATGTGAATACAAGATCACAATCACAAAGATGTTTTTGATTCATGGCAAACTCAATAAGCATACAAGCAACCAGACACAAGCAGAAGAACTTAAAGAAAAGCAAGCATTGGTCATTTGGGACAGAGCAGGTCGACCTACTATGCATATAGGTCGACCCAACACAAGCCAAATAAGAAAAATGCAGAAAAGCAGCAGTTAGGTCGACCTACTGTCAACCTAGGTCGACCTAAAATGGAGAAATATTCACATACTTCTGCTAGGTCGACCCACACATCAACTAGGTCGACCTAAACTGAAGAAATATCCCAAAAACTCATTTGAAGAGAATTTTGGTCGACCTACTTCCCAAACAGGTCGACCTAACTGGGAGCAAAATCATTTCAAGTTAATGCACCTCTTCTAGGTCGACCTAAGCTCTACAAGAGGTCGACCTAACTGATCAAAAATGCCAAAATGTCTGTTATTCTTGGCTCCAACTGATAGGCACTCATATATATTATCAAGTGTTCATCATTGCATTTAACACCAACGACTGAAAGATACACAAAGGCTTCTCATCTTCGTTCTTCATCATCTCCAACACAATTACACATAATCATTCTTGCGTTGAGGGTTAGTGATGAGTTCGATAACGTCCATGGAACGGAATTGAAGATTCCTAGTGGGTGAAGATTTGTGGGGTTTTTGGTGAATAAAATCTGCGGGTTTTGTCCTCCACGACAGGTGGTTCTTGGGGGTTTTTATCAAGAGGTTTTCATCGAGGATTCGACTGAGTGTGACGATTGAGGAACAAGGGTTCAAGCAATCCAAGACACTGCAGAAAGGAATCAAAGTGAAACTCTTGGATCACCTTGATCTTGCTCAAGATTAAGGGGGAAGAAGATTCAAAGGATCGACATAAGTGGTTTATCGTTTATCGCTTTGTTATCTTCTTTGTATAAACTGCTTTCAACATTAATGAAAGATTTCCCAATTTCAATTTGGAATTGGGGGCAGACGTAGTCGTAGCGAGGACGATCGACGAACTGCCTAAACAAATATCGTGTTCTTGTTGCTTTTACCTTTTCATTTATATTCTGTTCATAATTGGTTATAATTGCAAAATTGATTAACGATTCAAGTGTTAAAATTTTGAATCAAAAGTTCTGCATAAACATCACAATTCACCACATCTTGAATCATCATCAATTTGAACATTATCACCAAGTGTTTGTCTTTTTGCTTATTCCATTATTACTGCATTGCAAATCAAAGTTTGTCAGTTTAGAAGTTAATTGATTTTCAGTTGTGAAACGTATTGATTCGATAACATATCACTTCATCGCTATTCTCAATTATCTTATGGTTTTGTAACATATAAGACCCTTGCAATAGCGGTCCGGAATAGACGCAAGTCGATTCAGAACCGCTTTCGCTCTAGTTCGAAATAATTTCGTAAAAACTTCGTGAGATCTATTCACCCCCCTCTAGATCTTCAGGCCAGCGTCTAACATACATTTGGTGGGCTTTGGTCTTGTCCGGATCGGAAGCGTGGCTTGGATTCTAGATATTGAATCGGAAAGCGGTGAAACTTTGGGTTCACAATTCGGTACCACATGCATAGCGTCACATGCCTTGCATTGAGTCACATTAAAATTATACGATAATTGAGTATGTGAAGTTGATGTAGTTGTGATATGTGTATGAATTTGATAATTGAAAACGAGTGAAGTTGAATACATATTTGATTAGATGTGTGAATATATGAGAGTTATGATTGTGTACTTAATTGAGAACATAATAGTAGAATTGAAATATTATACTATTTAAGCTTGTTGTATACTCGAAAACATGTGAAATATGCATTGATTACTATTATCTATTCCGTTTTACATAGTATGACTAATTACTTGAAGTGTTGATTTAACCATTATATTCTGTTATACTTTCTCCATAATGGTTCGTATTCTCACCCTTCTGTTTTAATGTTGCTCTCGTTTGGCAATATGCAGGTTCTGGAATTTAGTAGCCGCGTGTGACCTAGCCGGAGGTTCTTCCTTAGTTATTGGAGACTAGGTAGTGAGTCGATGCTCTGGTCATGTAACACTGGGTAGACTAGGTGTATTGAACTCATGTTATGTTTGTGTATGTATTATGCTATGACTGGTGAACTTATTTATTAGTTACATTGTCTCTTGAGGGGCTTACAAGCCAAACCTTTTGATTATGTTTTATGTTGGATTGAGACTACTAGTCGATGTATGATCATGGTATGGGACATGAATCATTATAAATCACATGAGTATCATATATTTCCGCTGTGAATGCATATCCAGGTTAAATTGTGATTTGATATTGAGTGTTATTAAAATGACCAGGAGTATTGTGCTGTGTAGATAAATGCTGTCAGTTTTTTTAAGGTTTTTAGTTCTTCTAAAAGCATCGATGTGACGCCCTTTTGAATTATATGCATGTTATTCTCTGATTATATGTTAAATATTTTGGGGTATAAAAAGGGGTGTTACACGCCATACTAGTTCAAAAAAGCTAAGTTTCTATTTTTCGTTTAACATCATTTTATTTTTACTTTTATTTTGCCTTTTGAATTAAAATAGGGTTTGCCTCAATAGTTAATGAATCTGTCATACATTAACCCTCATTTATTTTCTTTTTTAATTTTCAGAATTTGATCGAGGGTTCGAGGAAGATCAAGGCATTCAAGATTTTGATTAATTATTGTTCCCTCTTATTTTCTGCCTTTACTTTCCGCCTTTTAATTTCTGCATTCCCCTACAGGTTTTTATTGTAATTCCCCTTCTCCGCAGGTGTTTATTGTAATAGCGTAGGAATTTATTTTCTGCCTTTAATTTCCGTAATATTAATTGTTGTGGTTAGTAATCCTAGGGAGTGCAAGCCTGCTAAATAACTTAGATCACTAATTACAAGATAAATATCATTGAAGTTAACCACGTGATTGTTGCACCCACACACCTTTAGGGTAATCCCTCTCGTTGCCTTGTTGCCTTATTTATTTGTTGCCTCTAATTGTACTAAATAGTCAAGTCCCTCGATTCCGAGGATACCTAAAGCAAAGGTTGCCTTATTCAGTGATATCATCAATTTTGTCCCTCGAAGTTGCCTCGGTAAAACATGATGATTGTCCCAATTGCTAAGGTATCCTCGCATGATGCCTAAATAGATTAATGACTATTATATCCTTCCCTTAGACTACCTACCCTCTTTATGGCAAGGGACAGTCTTATGGCGAACGATAACTCGATGATCCTTCAACATCCAATTGAAAGACTTCCTGCCCTCTCATGGTATGGATAGACCCTTTCGCCTGAAAAGCTAAAAGAACGATTTTTCAAACTTAGGGTAGTTGCTACTAATTGATTGCTCACAATTAATTCAAAAATCAAATGCTTTTCACACCTCCTATTTCAAAACAATTTCAAAACAAGGCTACGCTTATTTACAAGCTAAAGTCCTTCATAAAAATCTTTTTACTATTCACACACGACACTTCAAACTTTTCAAACAATTCAAAAGTGAGCTAAGAAATTAAGAGCCCATGGATAACCATGGATGCAAAGGGTGCCTTACACCTTCCCTTTGTATAACCTACCCCCCGGACTCAATCTCTTTCAAAAAAAGGTTTTTTTTTCTGTTCTTTTAGCCTTTCTTTAAATTGGATAAAATAAAAGTCGGTGGCGACTCTTGCTATCCGCAACATTTCAAATAAAGTCTGTTAATCGTATTACACATGCCCATGTCTAGGCTAGGGTATGATGAAGGGCCCGCACCATCTCTTTGAAAGTATTGTCTTTGTTCTTGGTATTGTGGTTGTGTGTGGGGCATGTTGGGATACTGGTTTTGATATTGGATTTGAGGTTGGGTGCTTGTGGATTTGCGTCGGTTGTGTTTGATGGGAGGTTTGGTGTTGGTATTGTTGTTAGGTGGTGAACGGTTGTTGGTATTCTTGTTGGGTGGTGTAGGTTGGTTGGTATTGTTGTTGTTGATTTGATGTCGATGCTCAACGTGTGCGTGGGTCGATCAAATACCTCGGCTCAGCCACAAACATCTCAGGGTTAGTAACCCTTCTATACCATGACATATATTGACGTGTGCGTTGCATAGGATGCTCATCGGGGAAAATAGGATACACCAACACATGTCGGATACGTCTCCTCCATATCCTACAACACTCTGGTGCAAACTTTTGCCAGTTAGCAATATCCCACTGACCGTCGACCCTTTTTTGATGCCAAGGATCCAAATGGGTGGGTCAGACGGAATATCTTAAAGCATGCCGAACTGCATTTTAACTCGGTCGCTCTGGTGCATCTCCACAACGTTGAACCGTATGATTGCGGTTTTTGCAGTCCCAATTTCCATATCCTCTTGGTTGGGTTGATGCTCCAGACCCAAATATGATCTCCAAATAAACGGCATATAAAGTTAACTGATGATAACGATTAAAGATTAATAAAGTAAAATAAGAAAATTTTATAGGTAATACATACATCGTTTCCCCAAGGTGATCCAAAAGATTTCGATACGTGGCTAGATGTCGTCGAGGATTCTTCGTGTAATTCATGCCCGTTACGCAAAGAATGGTGGAGAAAGGGGCATTATTTATAGAAGACAAATATACAAGGAGGAGCCATATGAGATGGCTCCTCCTAAAAGTTGAAGGGAGGCGCCATTTGACATGGCTTATTGGACTGAGTGTGCCATGTCAGATGGCGTCTAGGGCTAAAAAAAAGGAATAAGCCATGTGAGATGACGCCTTGGTGTTAAGGGTTTCAGAAACTTGATTATTTGCGTAATTTTTTCCGAAACGTGGTTATTTGCGTAATTTTTTTAATACATGGTTATTTAAAAAAAATTCCAATTTAAAACTTTTCTTCTTAATGCTATATAAAATTAATTTAATAATGTTATATGGTGACTTCTAGGGTGAGACATCACCTAAATCCCTCACCATGTACTCCCTCCGTCTCAAATTATAAGAGAAAAAAACAAAATCACGTTTATTAAGTAAAAACATAATTACTTTACTTATGATTTTCTTGAAATAAAGTGCTTTGGAAGATATAAAAAAAATTCTAATTGATTTTTAGTTATAGAAATGATAAGAGAGAATGTAAGTTATATGCAATTTGCATTTAATTTTACCTTGAAAGAAATGAAAGATAATTTTTCTCTTATATTTTGGGACAAGAAAATTGCTTTTTTTCTCTTATATTTTAGGATGGAGGGAGTACCATTTAATTAGGCCATTTGATTAAAATGAGTTTACATGATCGCATTAGTGGATGCCACACTAAATTTATGTTTTTCTCTCTCTAAAATATAATTCTTTCTCCACTATGTGCACAAGATCCATAAATGCTTAACATTAAAACTATTAACTAGATTTTTTATTTAAGAAAAATGCTAACCAGTGTTCTTAGGGCACTCTTTAAGTGATTAAAGTGATAAGTTTTAATTAAAATGTGTGTATTCAATGCATTGAAAGTGTATTAAAAATTGAAATGTTAACTTTTATAAAAAATATTTTCTATATTTAATATGTTTAAAGAGTGCCCTGAGAATACTAGTTAACAAGACCCTTTATTTAATTAGATAAATATATCTATTTAAAAATTCATAGTTATGGCAGACTTCTACATCTTCCTTTTCTCTCTATCATGGTTAGAACAAGTAGTTTTCTTACATTTTTCTACCTTTTTTATTGATTGCTGACAAATTAAATTATGTCGATATCAAAGTTTTATACATAATCTTTCCAATTCCAAGATCTACAAATGTTCTAATTTTTTCCAACACCTCATAAAATGTGAATCAAATTCATGACAAAATCATAGAAATATTAAAACAACATTCTTTTAATTATTATTGTGAAAGGAAAAAACTTTTTTGATGTTTTTTTTCCAGCCAACTCTTCTCAAATATGTTTGAGATTATAAATACATTTTGATTTTGATTTAAGTCTATGATTTGAATTTTGATTCTTTGTAGGTTTCAATTTGATATTTATAAACATTGACTATTGTTATCATTTTTATTTTCATTAATTATTTTTTATAGTTATTTTTTAGAAGTTGTAAATGAAAAAAACGAAGAAGTAGTAGTAGAGTATTATCATGGAAAATTTCTTTACCCACCTCCCTATGGGTGGTCACCTCCTGCGAAAAACCAAAACTACCCCTGCTTCGGAAGTTCATTTCCGAAAGCGTGTTTTTTTAAAAAAATTGACTTACTTCGGAAGTTCATTTCCGAAACAATTATTTCGGAAGTTCACTTCCGAAATACTGCGATTTCTGCAGATTTATCAAAACACTCCCCCTCCCCCAATCATTTACCCTAAATCAAAACAAAAAGTGGCAGAGGCGAAAATTTGTGCAAACAGAATTCCAAAGCTGCATCAAGGCTCCAATCACACTGCTAAACAACATTCAAAAGCCCTCAATCCTAACACTTTGTAAGTTTTGAAATTTTTAGATCTATTATTCAAATGCATGTTATTTAGGGTTTTAATTGCATAAATGATATATGGCTAGGTTGTTAGTAGTATTTAGGTTGTTTAGAAGCATTTTGATTTGGTTTGAAGGTTGATTTAGGGGTCTGCCATGGAAGTTGCAGGAAATTGCATCGCAGGGGTGTTTCGGAAGTTCATTTCCGAAAACACCTCCATCCCAGTTTTCGGAAATGAACTTCCGAAATATATCAGAAGTTCAAATTTTTTTGTTTTTTATTTTGTCTCGCATATTAATCGATTTCAATTGTTTACAGGAACATGTCTTCTAGAGAGGGCGCTAAGGGAAGAAAGGATTCTTCAAAGAAAGAGGTGAAAGAGGTGAAGGAGGTGAAGGAGGTGAAGGAGAAGAAGAAGGTTTCGACCGGCTCTACTTCTCGTTCCCAGGGGGCCCGGGGCCCGGATGCTCAAGCTCAGTCTTCAGGCGTGAGAGTCGTGATCAACGCTGATGGTTCTGAGACTGAGTGGGATGAGGATTGGTATAATTATCTTCATTCGGAGGAGTTCGCTCGTCGGTAAGAATAACGTGTTTTTTTTTTGTTTGATGTGTATTTTGTAACGCTCGTCGGGCAGAATAACATGTTTTTGTTTTGTTTTGTTCTGATTTCGGATTGTATCGCACAGTGTATTTGTATTGGATTTATCATGTTAGTTTTTGGAAGTGGTAACCGGGGTCGGAACATATGACGAATGAGGTGGATGTCTGGAGGAAGTAGAACTGGAGATACGTCCACCACGAGACAAAGTAGCCAATCAATGTAAGCTATAGTTTATGATTATCATCTGGGGAGGTCATTTCTAAAAAATCAAGATTAAAAATAATAAGATTTTTTTTCCAATTTTTTGTAATGACGTCCCCTGATGATAATGATAAATTATAGCGTACATTGATTGGCTCCTTTGTCTCGCGGTGGACGTACCTCCGGGTCTTCTTCCTCCGGACATCCACCTCCTCCGTCATATGTTTCGGCTCCGGTTACACCTCCTCCGTCATTTGTTACTTTCAGTTGTATGTATTTTTATTAAAATAATAAATAAACCTTTTGAAATTTGGAAGCCTTTTTTTCTCCCCACCACTCTCTCATCCCCACCTACCCGTGTTTAACAATATGTAACTTTAATTTTATGTAATATTATCGTTGTAATTTTCACCCGATTAAATAAAGCGAATTGTTCATTTTCTTCTGTCCAGACCTATTTTCGGAAGTGCATTTCCGAATTCCTCCAAGGGGGGTGCGCTCGGAGATGAACTTCTGAAACACCACATTTTCTGAAAAGTGACTTTATTTCGGAGATGCATCTCCGAAATCAATATTTTATATTAAAAAAAACACGTTTTCGGAAGTTCATTTCCGAAAACACCTTTTTTCCAAAAAAAAGTACCGTTTCGGAAATGAACTTCCGAAACAAGGGGTATTGTGGTAAATTCACCAGGGGTGGGCAAGAAGGTTAGGAGGTGGGTGAAGAAATTCTCTTATCATGTGTGGAACTGCACACATGTCTTTAATTTTATTTTCATTCAATCTAAACCACTTATTAAATCTAATGGTTTCTATTTATTGGTCCACCGACATTTAGTTAATACATCACCTTAGACATCACCCATTGAATGAATATACTTTTGGAAAAAAACTATCTTTTTAATCTTTTACAAAATATTTAACTTATTTTCTTAATTTCTTAAAAAATCTTCAAAAACACTCGTTAGCGTTTTCCTAACTTCTTATGAGAATTTCTTTAGCCACCTCCCTATGGGGGTCACCCCCAGCGAAAATCCGAAAATACCCCTGCTTCGGAAATGAACTTCCGAAGCGCTTTTTTCTTAAAAAAGTTTCCATAATTCGGAAGTGCATCTCCGAAAACACCTCATGGGGGGTGTCTTCGGAGATGAACTTCCGAAAACACCTCATGGGTGAATTCGGAAGTTCATTTCCGAATTATGCAGAAACTGTGTTTTTTTTTAATGTTTTTTCTTAAACAGTCTCGCATTTTAATTAAACGCAAACGCCAAATAAAATAAGCGACATATAAACAGAAAATACTAATACGATAAATAAAATCCAAATAATATATACAAGCCGAACCAAATAGTAATAGTGTGCGCAATATACAATCCGAAAACAAAAAATAAATAAACCCGACCACTACTGGGTGTGCCTAACCCTCTCACCCTGAGCCCTCCTCTGCCGCCTGTACCCCGCCGCACGACCCGCATCAGCGACGATCGCCTCCATCACGGCGACTGCATCTGGACCGCCCTGAAGAACGACACCCCGATCCAAGGCGTCCCGCCCAAGCATCTCTATCCGCTGGCAGATCGGCAGGAGATCAATGGCGTGGTCATCCTCGGCCTGTTGGTTCTCCAGGATCTCCTCATGTGCTGGCCTAGGAGCGTCGGGAACGTCGGGTCTCAGTAGAGGATGGGACACCCGGTAGAACCATGTGACGTACCCCTCCTCACTGTGCCAGTCCTGTGTGACCCGAGTGAGACGGTACTCCTGCGGTACCACATGCTGCTGCCACTCCGCCCATATGGCAGTGAGATGCATTCGGGTCACTGTGTCGGGAGAAGCCTCAAAGGGTGACCTGGGTATCCGCTGCACGAATCCGAACTGACGCATGCACCGCTCTGGGAGATACCGGATCATGATTCCGGTCCCGCATGCCAACCAGCCTGAATATAGAGCAATGCCGTCAAAGGGGACAATCTGAGCGTAGTCGGCGAACGGCCTCCAGGTGACGTCGTCGTGCATCGTGCGGTCCAAGTACAAACGGTATGGTCCCACTGCATCGTTCCCCCTCTGGAGAGCGTCTCTGGCGGCCCTGGGCATGGCGTCTACGTACGCAGGATCGATGTGGAAGCCGTGGATGCGGGAGAAGTAGGAAATGATCCAGTTCTGAAACACAAACACGATAATGTATTAAAAATAAATACGAACCATAAATAAATAAATAAATATGATAATGTGTTGAAATAAAACGTACCGTAAGTCGTGTGCAGGATCCGACCAACTGCCTCGTCCTCCAGTTGGAGGCCTCATTCAGCTTCTGGTAGAGGTATGCCAGAGTTGCTGCCCCCCAGTTCCACTGGTGAACGGTATCAAGGTCCATGAAGTAGCGGAGGTAGGCCACGTCGACGTACCTGGCACTCTTGTCCACAAAGCATGCAGCGCCTACCACATGCATGTACCAACACCGGAGAGCGCAGTCGCGGTGATACTGTGTGAATAGCTCGTCACCCGCAGCCTCAGCCTTGGCAGTCGCGTCCAGATGGTGCTCAAAATAAGTGCTCAGTGTGGTGAACCGGACATGAGGCCCAGAAGTCGTGACGCACTCAAAGTGAGCAACCTCGTGCTCCATGCCCAGATAGAGCGTCATCCACTTAATGGCCTCGACCCTCTGGATTCGGGAGTGGTGCAACAGCGGCCCCCTAATCGGCAGGTGGAGAAGACACTGCACGTCGTTCAAGGTGATCGTCATCTCCCCAACCGGCAGGTGGAAAGAGGACGTCTCCTTGTGCCAGCGCTCCACAAATGCCCCTGCATGCCGGTGCTGATGGTGGTGTAACCCGTCATGCAGAGCCCGCAAAGCCCTGAACCTCGCACATGGTCGTTAAACCACTCAGCTGTTGGTTTAAACAGACCGAAAATCTTTCGGGCGTGGTTGACCATTTTCAGCGGCTCTCTCTCCTGTTACAAAAAAAACAAATAAGCGACATATATTAAATAAGCGGACATATATTAAATAAGCGACAAATAAACGGTTAGATTATAAAAAATGGTGACAAATAAACGGTTAAATTAAAAAAAAATACCTCTCCCTCCCAGATCCGCCGAGCGACGTGATCGTAGTAGTGAATCATCACGGAAGTGTCAAAGGGCCCTCCCGGATAGCCATCCTCCTGCTCATCCTCCTCCCCGGCTGGAGGGTCAACATCCAGTACACCCTCCGGCTCGTGGTATGGCACTGGCACCTCCTCCTCCTCCTCCTCCCCCTCCTCCTCCTCCTCCTCTCGCTAGCGGGAAGAAGATACCTGAGCCAGCCGATTCCTAGGTCCTGAAGCAGATGTACCCTCTCCCACGTCCACGGGAACTCGCACACGGCGTCCCCGGCCCTGCCCCCGTCCCTGGGTCGACGCCAGCTGCGCCGCCGCCCGTTCGCGTCTAGCCGACGCAGTCTGAGACTCTCTTCCCTGTCTGATGCGTGCTGGTTGGTTGCCTGACATGTTCCTGTAAACAATTGAAATCGATTAATATGCGAGACAAAAGAAGAAACAAAAATAATTGAAATTCTGATACAGTTCGGAAGTTCATTTCCGAAAACTGGGATGGAGGTGTTTTCGGAAATGAACTTCCGAAACACCCCTACGAGGAAGTTTTCTGCAACTTCCATGCAGACCCCTAAACCAAACATCAAACCTATGTCTAAACATTCTAAACATCCTAAATATCAGTATAAACCTAACCTAATACATTTTTTGCTATTTGTAAACACCCTAATATACATTTTAATCAAAAGATCCTAAAATCAAAATGCTTACCGATTGAATGGATTTGAGGACTTTTGAATGTAATAGAGCAAGTAGATGGAGCCTTTGAGGTAGCTTGGAACTGGTTTGCACAAAAATCTCTTGGGGTGTGAGTTTGAAAGAAGATTAGGGTAAATGATTAGGGGGAGGGGGCTGTTTTGCTTAATCTGCAAAACACGCAGTATTTCGGAAATGAACTTCCGAAATGGTGTTTTCGGAAGTGCATTTCCGAAATAAGTCAATTTTTTTTAAAAAAAAGGCGCTTTCGGAGATGCATCTCCGAAAACACCTTTTTCTTGCATTTCGGAAATGCATTTCTGAAGTCAGGGGTATTCTGGGTTTTTCACCAGAGGTGGACTAGAAGGTATGGAGATGGCCAAAGAAATTCTCCTTCTTATTACCACTTTCTCTTAGAAAAACTTCCGTGTAATAGTTATTTCATTTTTTTATTTATGCAATTATTACTATCAATTTGCTTTTGTAGCAAGAAGATGAAAGTGATTTGAAAAAATTGATCTTCAATTAAGGAATACATTTAATTCTCATTCTGCACATTTAATTCTCATTCTGCTTTTTTATTTAGTGCTATTTTTTTTTAATTCTTCTATTTTTATCCAAAAAATTATTGCTTTTTGGTAATATATTTATATCAGTATGTATGGTTTAAGAATTTCGGTCGGAAGTTGTTCTAAAGGTTGTATCTTTCGCTCTATTAAAAATAGAGGTGTTCGCGGTGCGGTTTGGCCGGTTTGACGAAAAAAATTATCCCGAACTACAAGAGAAAAAATCGCGCGGTTTGGTTTGGCTGGTTTTTAGAAAAAAATCGAACCCAACCAAACCAAATCAATATGGTTTGGTTCGGTACAGTTGGTTCGATTTTTTACAAATATTTTATTGAGCCATACATACACACATATAGATGACAACATAATTTTATATTTAGACATTCTTATACAGTCAAATAACAACAAAACTTATCATATTTTGACAACAACTTTTGATTTAATATGTAAAAATTAAATTAGATAAAAGTGAAATAATAAACATAAAATAATAGCATAAGACAATATAAAAATTATTATAATGAAACAAAAAAATAGAAGAGAAAAGAGATTTGTGAAGATATAAAAGAAAAACAAAAGAGTTGAGAGATTAGAGAAGAAAATGTGCGATAAAAACGAAACTGAAATAGGGAACATTTGAAAAAAAATGAGAATAATGAAAATAATAATAATAATAATAATAATAATAATAATAATAATAATAATAATAATAATAATAATAATGATGATGATAATAATAATGATTTGGTTTGTGGTTTCCTATTGGATTGGTTTGGTTTTGAACACCCCTAATTAAAAATAATAATAATAATAATAATAATAATAATAATAATAATAATAGTAATAATAATAATAATAGTAATAATAATAGTAATAATAATAATAATAATAATAATAATAATAATAATAATAATAATAATAATAATAATAATAATTGGTAGCATGATAGGGAGCATTGTAGATCAAAGTCAGACTGCTTTCATCCCTGGCCAACATATCCAAGATCATGTGCTCCTGGCTTATGAACTTATTAGAGGCTATGGAGCTAAAGGTGGGCCTCCTAGATGCATGATACAGATGGATATCAGAAGGCCTATGATAGTGTAGATTGGAAAGCTCTGGAGGACATTCTTGCTGAACTGGGCTTCCCAAATAAGTGCATTGGATGGATCATGACCATGGTAAGAACTGTCTCCTATAGGTACAGAATTTGAAGGATAGAAAAACACTTAGAAAGGGGGGGGGGTTTGAATAAGTGTAGCTTTAAAAACTTGACAGATAAAAATAAATTGCACAGTTATTTTTATCCTGGTTCGTTGTTAACTAAACTACTCCAGTCCACCCCCGCAGAGATGATTTACCTCAACTGAGGATTTAATCCACTAATCGCACGGATTACAATGGTTCTCCACTTAGTCAGCAACTAAGTCTTCCAGAGTCTTCTGATCACACACTGATCACTCCAGGAACAACTGCTTAGATACCCTCTAAGACTTTCTAGAGTATACTGATCCACACGATCACTCTAGTTACAACCTGCTTAGATAACCTCTAAGACTTCCTAGAGTATTCTGATCCACACGATCACTCTAGTTCCTTACAACTTAATGTAATCAATTCTAAGAGTATTACAATTGCTTCTTAAAAGCTATAATCACAAACTGTGATATTTCTCTTAACGTTTAAGCTTAATCTCACTAATATATTACAACAGCAATGTAGTGAGCTTTGATGAAGATGAAGATTCTGAGCTTTGAGTAGAACAGAGTTTCAGCAAGTTAATATGAGTTGTTTTGTGCAGAATCGTTAACCTTGCTTCTCATCAGAACTTCATATTTATAGGCGTTGGAGAAGATGACCGTTGAGTGCATTTAATGCTTTGCGTGTTCCGTACAGCATCGCATTTAATGTTATACGCTTTTGTCAACTACCTCGAGCCTTGTTCACGCTGTGTCTACTGACGTAGCCTATAATAGCTTTTAACGTTCCTTTTGTCAGTCAGCGTAGCTTGCCACTTGTACTTCCTTCTGATCTGATGTTTGTGAATACAACGTTTGAATATCATCAGAGTCAAACAGCTTGGTGCAAAGCATCTTCTGATCTTCTAACCTTGAAGTGCTTCTGAGCGTGATACCATCAGAACTTCAGTGCTTCTGATCTCATGTTCTTCTGATGCTTCCATAGACCCATGTTCTGATTCTGCTTCGACCATCTTCTGATGTCTTGCCAGACCATGTTCTGATGTTGCATGCTGAACCCTTTGAGACAAAGCTTCTGAGCGCTGAATTATGGATACTCTTTATATATTTCCTGAAAAGGAAATTGCATTGGATTAGAGTACCATATTATCTTAAGCAAAATTCATATTATTGTTATCATCAAAACTAAGATAATTGATCAGAACAAATCTTGTTCTAACAGAATTAACCATAATGTCACTGATATAATTGAGGCTAAGAGGGGGCTGAGACAGGGAGACCCATTGTCCCCACTTCTTTTTGTAATTATAATGGAATACCTACATAGAGTATTAGCAAAGATGGGTCAGAATCAGGCTTTCATGTACCATGCTAAGTGTGAAACTTTAAAGATAATTAACGTAAGTTTTGTAGATGATTTACTTGTGTTTACTAGAGGTGATAGGGACTTAGTGAGTCTGGCCATGAAAGCAATGATGGAGTTTGCACAGTCTACTGGCCTACAGGTTAATCCTAGCAAATGCAATGCATACTTTGGGAATGTGGATGAAATGATTAAGGAGGACATCTTGCAGACCACTGGGTTTGAAAAGGGTTCCCTTCCTTTTAGATACTTGGGCATTCCTCTGAGCAATAAAAAGATCATTGTCAATATGTTTGGTGCTAGTGGAGAGGATTGTGAGTAGAATCCAGCACTGGAGTGCAAGACTTTTGAGTATGGCTGGGAGAATCCAACTGATAAAAAGTGTGTTGTTTGCCATCAGCAACTTTTGACTCCAGTGTATCCCGATTCCAAAACTTGTGATCAAGAAAATTGAGGCAATCTGCAGAACATTCATGTGGGTAGGAACGACTGAAGTAACTAGGAAATCTCCCATTGCATGGCAGAAAGTGTGTACTCCTAGTAGGAAAGGCGGCCTGAACATTTTGAATCTTCAGATATGGAGTAAAGCGAACATGGCAAAAAACCTGTGGAACTTACAAATTAAAGCAGACAGTTTATGGATTCGTTGGGTCCATATGTATTTTATGAAAGGGCTGGATATTATGAATGTCCAAGTGAAACAATCCACTTCGTGGATTTTGAAGAGTATTCTCAAAAGGAGAGATAAAGTGAATAATGTTCAGATTTGGGAGACCATGGTAGCTGAGCAGAAATTCTGCACTGGAAAAATATATGGCCTGCTGAGCAAACATGACATGGATGTGAACTGGAGACATGTAATCAAAGGTAATGTCGCGAGAGCCAGAGCAATGCAGGTATTGTGGCTTGCGTGCCATAACAGGTTGCCAACAAGAGCTAGACTCTGCAGGTTGGGGATGCTTTCTGACCAAACCTGTGTGTTCTGTAAGGAGGGGGAATCTATGGACCACCTCATGTTTCTCTGTGCAGGTACACAAGGCATTTTGAAAAGCATCCTTGAGTGGATTGATGTCAGCCACTGCCCGCTTGAATGGAGCCAGGAGTTGGAATGGATGATTGCACAGTGTAAGAAGAAAGGAGGAAAAGCCAGAATCCTCCAATGTGCATTTGCAAAAACGGTTTACGAAGTTTGGTGGTATAGAAACAAAACTTGCTTTGATGTGAAACCGGATGAACAAACTGTTATAGCTAGAATCACTGACTCTATTGTTTATCGCTGTTGGGATAAGGCAAAACTACGGGGGGCTATTAGTCGTGTGATGAGGCCGTAGGTTTGTGTAGTCTTAGTCGGTATCCTTAGTGGTTGAGGGTGTATGTTGGACCTTTGTGGTCACGTGTATGCGACTGTTTTTGAATCATAAATAAAGTTTGATCCTTGATTCAATAATAATAATAATAATAATAATAATAATAATAATAATAATAATAATAATAATAATAATAAGGTTTAAATACATTTTTGTCTCCTTAATCTCAAACTTTTTAAATTTTAGTCCTTCTATTTTAAATATTTTTTCAATTTTACACATTGATGATTGGAATTAAAAAATTATTTTTAATTATATGACATGTGACTATAATAATTAATTTATTAATATTTTTTATTAACTTTTTTAATAACTTAATTTATTTAATTAAGGTTTTTATAAATCAATTCATCATATATTCATAAAATTAAATTCTGATATGAATTCTTAGATTGCAATGACTTATATATGAACTCATCATTGATATTCTAGTGAAGCAAGCAGATAAACAAACCTATTCACAAACTGAGAAAAAAACAATAAATTTCCATTATGAAAGTCTTGTTTTATTGAATTTCACTAGATTGGAATGTCAACTTCAATTGTATGAACATGTCCTATTTTTGACGAGTTCGTCCGTGGTGTGGTAGAAATAATTCAAAATGTAGTGGCCAAAGGCTAACCTTAGCATGATATGAAATGAAAGTTGGCTAGAAACACAAGTCTAGGTTAGATTTTTAGCATAAACAGAAGGAATGGTAACCTCTAAGTTGAAGATCGATAATGGCCGACACACGAAAGAAAGACTATCGATCCAACAATACAAAACAGGGATATGAGTTGAAAACGTTAGATCACCGGTTATCATATTCCTGATGCTTATTTCTTGGTAAGGATAAACATAATAAAACAAGGACTAAAGTATTTTATAAATGAGATAAATATGTAACAAAATAAAGTCAAAACAATCAAGTTCAAGTAACTAAAAGATAAAATGAGACAACTCCTTTCATAGAATTTCATGATACAAGCACAAGTTACAACTTACAACTATTGAAGAGTAATTCAATATTCAGAAGGTGGACTGATCTTCTGATGGTTACTCAGAAGATAGTATTGACCAGAAGATGCTGTCTGGGTCCCATTAACTTAGCTGTTTAGTAGTAAGGGTACTTTAGTATTTTGTAGTACTGGTAGTACTATTTGTACTTTAGACTTGTTCACTAAGTTTACTGTTTTAGGGCTTATGTGGCAAGATTTTCTTTTCTTATAAATAGCCTTGTAGTAGCTGTCATTTAAAAACAACGCAAGTAGAATACAACATTTATTCTCTCATCTCTTTTGCGCAGTTATTCTATTATTCTCTTTGTCACCATCTTTATTCTTTGTGCACCAACAATTGGTATCTAGAGCTCCGGTTCCAAACACAGGGAAACACGAGTGAACGTGAGTTTGTGTGACTGTGTGATTGATTTTGTTTCTGGGAAACAAAGTTGTGTTGAATCACATTTTTCTTGATTGTTTGTGGGTTGGGAAACACTGTGTGAGTGTGAGTGAAATCTGTTTTTGTCTGCACAAGTTTAAAGATGAGTGGAAGCAACTTGAATACCAAACTTCCAGTTCTTGATGGTAAAAACTGGAATAGATGGATGATTCAAATGCGTGTATTATTTGGTGCTCAAGATGTTCTAGATCTTGTCACTGGAGGATATATTCCGGTTGCAGCGGATGCAACGGAAGAACAAAGAGAAGCGCAGAGAGAGACGAAGAAGAGAGACCAAAAGGCGTTGTTCTTCATCCATCAGTGTGTGGATGTGAATGTGTTTGAGAAGATTGCTGATTCTATGACGTCAAAGGAGGCGTGGGATATACTGGTCAGGTGTTACGGTGGTGACGTATCGGTGAAGAAGGTGAAGCTTCAATCCCTGAGAAAGCAATATGAGAATCTCAACATGAAGAACAATGAGAAAGTCTCTGAGTATATCTCTAGAGTGATTGTGATCACTAATGAGATGAAGGCTTGTGGAGAAACTCTTTCTGAACAAGTAATCATAGAGAAGATATTGAGGTCACTTACTCCTCAATTTGATTATATTGTTGTATCCATTGAACATTCTAAAGATCTGGAAACCATGAGAATAGAAGAGTTGCAAAGCAGTTTAGAAGCACAAGAGTTGCGTCTGACTGAGAGAACTTCTGAGAGAGAAGTTGAGCAAGCTCTGAAGGCTTCTTTTGTCAAGAAGGACCAGAAGCATAGACGTGGTGATAGATTCCAGAAGGAAGCCTCAACTTCTGATGATAAGAGATATCAGAAGGGAAAGGATAAGAAGAAAGTTCAATGTTACTGTTGCAAACAGTTTGGCCATTTTGCTAGAGACTGTTTGGCAAACAAAGGAAGGAGATCAGAAGAAGCAAATATAGCCAGAGGAGGATCAGATGATGAACCTGTGCTGTTGATGGCTTCAGAGTCGGACAAAAGATGTTCGTCAGAATGGTGGTATATGGACACTGGGTGTTCAAATCACTTGACTGGAAACAAACAATGGCTGATAGACTTTGACTCTGAAAGGAGGACAAAGATCAGATGTGCTGATGATAAGTACCTATATGCAGAAGGTATGGGAAATGTCAAAGTCAAAGTGAAGAATGGAAAGACTGTTCTGATCAAGGATGTTTGGTATGTTCCTGGAATCAGAAGCAATCTGATGAGTGTGGGTCAGCTCATTGAGAAAGGTTTCTCAGTTGTTATGAAGAATAACCTCTTGAAGTTGTATGACTCTAATCAGAAGTTGATTATGCAATCTGAACAGGGAAGCAACAGAACATTCAAGGTGAATGTAGAAACAGCTGAAATAGAGTGTCTGAGTGCTGAAGGCTCAGAAGGTGATAGTAAGCTGTGGCACAAGAGGTTGGGGCACCTGAACTATAGAAGCCTGGGGCATCTAAGTTCTAAGAAGCTTGTACATGGCATTCCAAAGATTGTGAAGCCTGAGAAGTCATGTGAGGTATGCATGAAAGGCAAACAACCCAGATTGCCATTTGTATCAGAAGTTGCTCCAAGAGCAAAGCATGCTCTGGGAGTAGTGCACTCTGATGTGTGTGGACCATTTCCAGAACCTTCACTTGGAGGAAATAGGTATTTTGTGTCTTTTGTGGATGAGTTCACAAGAATGACGTGGGTAACTCTCATTAAGTTTAAGAATGAGGTGTTTACAGAATTCCAGAAGTTCAAGGTGAAGGCTGAGAAGCAGAGTGGTCAGAAGATAAAGATTCTCAGAACGGATGGTGGAGGCGAGTATAACTCTACAGAATTCCAGAAGTTCTGTGATGATAATGGAATTGAGCATGAAGTTACTGCTCCTTATACTCCTCAACACAATGGTCTTGCTGAACGTAGAAACCGTACTTTGCTTGATATGACGAGAAGTATGCTTAAAGAGAAGAAGCTTCCTCATAATCTATGGGGAGAAGCTGTTGCTACTGCAGCATATGTGCTCAACAGGTGTCCAACGAAGAGGCTGAAGGAAATTGTTCCTTTAGAGAAGTGGACTAAAGAGAAACAGAGTGTTAGTCATCTGAAGGTTTTTGGTTCTGTGTGTTACAAACACGTTCCAGAAGCTAGAAGGAAGAAGCTGGATGATAGAAGCAAAGTGATGTTATTGGTGGGATACCACAGTACAGGTGCATACAAACTCTATTGTCCAGAGACTAACAAAGTTGAAGTCAGCAGAGACGTCATTGTGAAGGAATCAGAAGTTTGGGATTTGAAAAAGTCTCAACCAACTTCTGATGTAGAGATAACTTTTGAAGAAAAGTTAGAGTCAGAAGATGAATCTTCTGAAGACGAGTCAGAAGATGAAGCATCTTCTGAAGATGAGTCAGAAGGAGAATCTGATTCTGATCCAGATTCTGATGATGATCAAGATTCTGGTGGTAGTCATGATTCTGGAAGGGAAAACTCTGAAGACATAGGGTCTGGAGGACAAGCTTCTGGAGATGATCATGGAGGTGGTGACTCAGGAGTAGCTGACTCTGAAGTAGCTCAGCGACCACAAAGAGTCAGAACTATACCAAGAAGGTTTGCAGATTTTGACATGTTGCAAGACACAGAAGTTGACTCAGAAGGAGAGGTCATTCAGTGTGCTATGTTAGTAGATTCTGAACCAGTGAGTATAGAAGAAGCGCTCAAGAAAAAGGTCTGGCTGAATGCCATGAAAGAAGAACTTGAGGCTATAGAAAGAAACAAGACTTGGAAGCTGACAGAACTTCCAAAGAATAAGAAAGCCATCAGCGTCAGATGGGTTTTCAAAGTAAAATTGAAGCCAGATGGATCAGTTGGTAAACACAAAGCAAGGCTAGTGGCTAGAGGTTTTCTTCAGAAACCTGGACTAGATTACTTTGAGGTGTTTGCTCCTGTAGCTAGACATGAAACAATCATATTGGTGATTGTGTTAGCTGCGAACAGAGGTTGGTCCTTGATGCATCTGGATGTAAAGTCTGCATTTCTGAACGGTCCATTACAAGAGGAGGTATACGTGTCACAACCCCCTGGCTTTGTGAAAAAGAATAAGGAAGGGATGGTGTACAAATTACACAAAGCTCTGTATGGATTGAAGCAAGCACCCAGAGCTTGGAATTTGAAGATTGATTCATTTTTCAAGAAGCAAGGGTTTCAGAAGTGTGAGATGGAATATGGAGTTTATGTGCAACATTCTGGAAGCAATATGATTCTGTTGTGTCTGTATGTTGATGACATATTGCTTACAGGGAGTTGTCCAGAAGATCTGATGAAGTTCAAGAAGGTGTTGATGAATGAGTTTGAGATTACAGACCTTGGGAAAATGTCATATTTTCTAGGGATGGAGATTCTGTACTCAGAAGATGGTATCATTCTGCATCAGTTGAAGTATGAGTTAGAACTTCTGAAGAAATTCAAGTTGGAGAATTGCAAAGCTGCTGTTACACCGTCAGAAGTGAATCAGAAGTTGGACTCTGATTCTGAAGGTGAAGATGTTGATGCTACGGTATTTAAACAGCTGGTTGGTTCTCTAAGGTATTTGTGTAATACCAGGCCTGATATATGCTATGCAGTTGGATTGGTTAGTAGGTTCATGAGTAAACCTAAGTGGTCCCATTACCAAGCTGCTGTCAGAGTCTTGAGATATGTCAAGGGAACTCTGAAGTTTGGCATATTGTTTCCTTCTGGGAGAAAGGAAGAATCAGAATTATTGAGTTATTCTGATTCTGATTGGTGTGGAGACAGAGTTGATAGAAGGAGTACTTCTGGATATTTGTTCATGTTTCTGGGAGGCCCTATCTCTTGGAGTTCCAAGAAGCAACCTGTTGTTGCTCTATCAACCTGTGAAGCTGAGTACATCGCAGGCGCTGTAGCTGCATGTCAAGCTGTGTGGCTTCTGAATCTATTAGAAGATCTGAAGATTAGAGTGAAGAAGCCTTTGAAGCTGATGATTGATAACAAGTCTGCAATCAATCTTGCCAAGAATCCGGTGTTACACGGAAGAAGCAAGCATATTGAGACTAAGTATCATTTCTTGAGAAGCCAAGTCCAGAATGGAACATTAGAAGTTGTGCACTGTAGCACTCAGAAGCAAGTGGCAGATGTTCTGACAAAGGCGATCAAGACGGATCAATTTCTGCTCTTGAGGGATGGAATTGGCGTTGTCAGTTTTGATTGAAGAATATGAATTAAGGGATGGTATTGAAGAGTAATTCAATATTCAGAAGGTGGACTGATCTTCTGATGGTTACTCAGAAGATAGTATTGACCAGAAGATGCTGTCTGGGTCCCATTAGCTTAGCTGTTTAGTAGTAAGGGTACTTTAGTATTTTGTAGTACTGGTAGTACTATTTGTACTTTAGACTTGTTCACTAAGTTTACTGTTTTAGGGCTTATGTGGCAAGATTTTCTTTTCTTATAAATAGCCTTGTAGTAGCTGTCATTTAAAAACAACGCAAGTAGAATACAACATTTATTCTCTCATCTCTTTTGCGCCGTTATTCTATTATTCTCTTTGTCACCATCTTTATTCTTTGTGCACCAACAACAACTAGTCTTCATTGTTAAGAAGTTAACAAAGAAGAACCAAGATTTTGTGATAACTGTTAGGTAAAGATTGTATTACAAAAACCTTTTGGTAACACAAGTTTTATCTTTGTGTAATTAAAATTGCTGTCAAGATATTCTTATTTACACAAGCATAGTGTCTCAATCCCACATCCATTCTATAACTATCCCATAATCATTGTCTTTTTGTTTCTATATTTATTCTAAAGCAGAAACACACATAACTCATAATTATGATACATAATCTAACTCTTGTTCAAATATTGCAAAATTAATTTAATAACATATTTCAAATATTAATAAATTTCAATTATGTAATAGTGGTAGAAGAAGAATGTTCAGAAAACTTACCATTGTTTGGGCCTACTCTCTTTGAAAGAAAAACTCAAGAATGTGACAGTCTGATACATATTATGCTTTGAATTTCCATGATAAATCTAACTTCCTTCTGTTCTTTATATAGAGTTGTCTCAATGGTTTTAATTATTATGTCGTCATTTCAAATCAAGCAATGATGTATTAACAAAATGTAGTGTAAGTGATATCAAGAGAAACAGAAGAGAAACAGAAGAAACTTGTATCATTGCCAAAAAAATTGTGAAAGATAGATGATTAGGTATACTGAATTAGACTCTAGAAGTTTTATGCTAGACAAAGCTTTTGACATTTAAAATGAACATAGCATAGCAAATGGAGAGAGCTATGTACCAAAATATAATTTAATTCAACAACTGCTAAATATAGCTGACATCAATGAAAAAGAACTATTATAGTTGAAGTCAATACAGAGACATTGAGAACTGAACTGAAGATGACCTATTATATTATGCAGTGGCTTCTTTGAAAATGGACTGTTAGTTCAATTCATAGCTGAGTTGTCTCAATGGTTTTACTTATTATGTCATCATTTTAAATTGTTTCAAAGTAAAGTATATTTCATCATTTCAAATGAGCACTTTAGTAAGCCACAACATATGATGTATTAACAAAATGTTGCATCAAACAAAAAAGAAAAAGATATCAAGAGAAACAGAAGAAACTTGTATCATTGCCTAAAAAGTTAATAATTTTTGTGAAAGATAGATGAGTAGATATACTTAGAACATGATTGACAATATATTTATCAAATTGCTGATAACACAAAAAGCTAAACATGAAAATATTATTATAGTACCATAGTAAAAGATTCTAAATAAGTAACTTAAGCCTGCTTCCATCCGGAAACATCTGCCAATTGGGTCGGGTCACACAGATTTGCCCCTGTTCAACATCAAATACATACAGAGTTTTATTATTGTGCCAAATACAAAAAGTTAAGACAAAATTAACAAATCAAATTGTACTTGCCTGTGACAAACATGTCATTTCTACCACTCAATTCAGTCAGTATCATGCTGCTCAATCCAGTCAATTTCCACATAAGGGATGTGACTAATTGTATGCCAAAGCTCTCCTCCCTCCTTTTTATACTTCTCCTTAAGTAATGGACATTTCTCAATGAACACGGCAGAAAGGGAGTTGGGTAGACTCTCCTCTGTCAAGCCCTCAAGACTAGGGCAGTTAGCAATATATAGATGCTTGAGAGATTTGAGGTGGAGAAAACCCCACTCCTCTCTCGAAGCTTTCAATTTAGGACAATTGAATATTTCAAGTTTGATCAAGTTGGAAGGGAAACCTCCCATAGGAAAACATTCTAATTCTGGACAATTAGACAGCTCTAGAGATTCAAGATTGGTGAACAAGTGTGGTGAAAAAGGCAAGGAGGAGAACTGCCATCCTCTTATTGAAAGTCTCCAAAGAGAATTATAGCAACACAAATCTAAAGAGAGACATTCTACAAGGTCCTTGAAATCCAACTCCAACACTTCCAGAATGGGATTGTTAATTAAATGATCCATGGAGAACTCAACATATTGATTTTCTCTAAGGACAAACCTTTTCAAGCTGGATGGCAACTCATTTATCAAAATTTCATTACAATTCCCTAGATCTAACTCTATGATATTATCACAATTGGGAATTGCTACGTTCAGCATTTCGCAATCCTGAATCACCAAATCCTGTAATGAAGGAAGGTGTTGAGGCAGTGGTGCCCTTTTCAATTTGGGACAATCAACTATAGAGAGCTCTTTAAGTAAAGGAAAACCTTCAATAGATAACCATTTCTCCCAATTTCCATCTTCTTAAATCTCAAAATTTTAAGAGACTTGAAGTTATTGCTGGAAAACTCTTTTCCAATGATCTTTATTCCATGACAGCGTGTAAGAGATACTAAGTTGGGTAAATGACAACCACTTACCCAATTTGGAAAGATATTACCTTTATACTCGCTGATGGTGAGCATCTTCAAGTTACTATTTGGTTGAAGAGCCTCCAAGACAGATACATTGCTTTCAACTATTAATCCATCCACATCTTCTCTTCCGCCATCAAATTTCATCTCTATTTCTTCCAAATACATCTTATCTTTCAAACTTCTTGTTGTAACATTTATAGGATCAATGACTTTACCCAATCCTTTGATATGAATTCTTCCACGAAGTTGGTTTAGTTTCTCCAACTCCTTAAGATCAGATCCATTTTGCTCTTCCACTATAAAATAAGACAAGGTCTGGAGATTGCTTAGACTTCCTATATTCTTTGGCATTTTCTTTATAGAATAGGGAAGTTCAAGATGGCGTAAATTGATGAGTTTGGAATAATTTGAAGGGAGCTCAGTCAATTTAGAACAGCCACAAAACAGGAATGTTTGCAAATTACACAGCATGCAAATGGTGTCAGGTAAGCTTGAAATTTCAGTAAAAGAAAGGTCTAGATAACGCAAAAGCTTTAAAATTACTTATCTCATCAACTAGCTCGTAGAGACCGCAACCATTGAATGATAACATTCGCAAATATTTTAGTCTTGAAAACATATCATGCTGCACAGTGTTGCTTATCAATATAGAATGATAGTCTGTTAGTAACAGGCTACGTAGTCCTTTAAGCTCACAAATTGGCTCTGGTATTTTATAATCACGTGTACCATTTGATGGACGAGGCCATCTAATGTGACGTGTTCTTTCACTGATACCTTCCTCATTAGATGCGTCCATTTGCATGCAAAATTCTCCTGACACTGATTTAGCTAAATCATTGACAAGGTCATGCATGTCTAAGTAATCTTTTTCAATTGACTGTTGGAAAAATGAAATTGACTCAAGATCACCTACAATTTCATTACCCAACTCTTCTTCACTAATTTCTTGTCCGCAACACTTCAACAAACCTTCAGCCATCCAAAGCTTGATTAATTCATCTTTCTCAAAATAACTACCTTTGGGAAATATAGAACAAAAAGCAAAACAACGCTTTAAATTGGAAGGCAGATTATGGTAACTCAATCTCAACACTGGGTTAATGTTGTTGTCACCATCGGATAAACACCACATATCAGTCTCCAATATCTTCATCCATTCATGTTGAGAGAATTTTTTTCGCAACAGTTGGCCCATTGTTTTTACAGCCCAAGGCAATCCTCCACACTTTTCCACAATTCTTTTGCCAATTGATTCAAGGTTTGGATTTTCACACACATTTTTGCCATGAAACGCATGCGTCACAAATAAACTCCAACAATCGCTTTTGTCCAATATTTGTAAATCAAATAACTTGGTGGATTTCAAAATATTTGCTACCTCCTTGTCACGCGTTGTCACTATTATCTTACTTCCATAAGATCCATGGTTAAAAGGAAGTAGTAACTTCTCCCAACATTCTGCATTCCCGTTCCAGATATCATCTAAAACAAGCAAGTATTTTTTGCCCGTTAGTATACATTGTAGTCTCTGTTGAAGTAAATTGAGAATAGATTCATCATCTGATGGAGAATGAAATGACTTGAGAATTGCTTTGGTGAGTCCAACAACATCAAAAGATTCAGAAACATAAACCCATGCTTTAAGTTCAAAATGATCTTCAATCCTACTATCATTGTACACAAGCTTAGCAAAGGTGGTCTTACCCATCCCTCCCAAACCCACAATGCTACATACAGGTGTCTGGTTGCAAGGATCACTGTTTGAAAGTAAAAATTCAACCATTTCATCTTTCTCATCATCTCTACCATATATTTGGGATGCATCCACCAAATATGTAGTTGGTAGTCTTTCTGAAAGTTTCGAATCGACTCCATCTCCATTATAAGCACACACTCTTGTTTTCAGTTTCAGCTTATCCTTCTGCTCAGCAAGAGAATCTAGGCTCTCTATCAATTCTTTGAGCCTAGATTTAAATGGATTAGTAAAAGTTGGAATGAAGTTGAGAATAGTGCTGCTGGATGGTTGAGATTTGACTCTCATTTTCTTCAATGGAGCATCAGTGGCAATCCCGTCTAATAGTTGGTCAGCCTCATACATAGCATGTTTAACATCAGCAAGCCACGTCTTCATGTCTGGATTCCAGTACTGCTTCTTCTCTGCATCATCCAACACTTGATTGATAGAATTGAGTATAGACTCAAGTTTATCCACCAGTGTGTCAAGTTTGACTCTACGGAAGTAGTCTATTAAATTACTTGAAGCCAACCTCTCAAGAACCACACCAAATAAAGATGAAAGAAATGCCTCAACAATCATTTCTTTCATTATTTTACTGTCACGCAAAAAATGATTAGATATAAGCAAGATCCTGATTAGAGGTGTCAATTTAAGGGGCCAATTAATTTAGGCCCCAGCCCCATAATAAAGGGGCCTAAAAAAAATTAATGAATAGTAAGCCCTCAAATACATAGGCCCCAAAGTTAAAAGGGCCCACAATTTTAAAGAGGGCCATAAAGCCCCAAATAAAATAATTAAAAATTCAAAAAATAATAAATTTTAAATTAAAAATTAAAAAAGTAAATATATATATATATATATATATATATATATATATATTAAAAGTAAAAAAATATAAAAAAATATAAATTTATATTAAAAAGTAAAAAAAAAAAAAGTAAAAAAATATATTATTTTTGTATGGAGATATAGAGCTCACTTCTATAAGATAGAGAGCTGAAATAGTATCTTTTTAAATCTACAAGTTGTATGTAAAATGGCAAGAAAATGAAACACGTTAATTGATAAATCTGGCATCATAGTACTGTATTTGGTCACGCTTTCTTCTAATTTAATGAATTGTTTTCACTGATGCTTTAAATCGTAAATGTGTCTGCTATTGTTTGGTTTTGTATGTCTAAGGCTATTGAAGTAGTATTTCAACTTTACAATCAAGCCAAAGAACATGACTTTTCATATACAGTGACTTTATACAAGTAACGAAACAACCGAAAAATCCATTTCAATTGTAAATCTATCTGTAGAAAATTTAACATTATTATCACTGCATTATTAGACATATAATCACTCCAAGAGGAAATGAGATTCATTATGAAGTTTTTGTGTTTTTTTTAATGAAATAAGACCCTCTCAATGGGGCCAAAAAAAACTGCATTATGTAAAGGGCCTAAAACTTTAGGCCCTAAAATAAATCTCAATAACTAGGGGCTTAAAATTTTGGGGTTTTAATGGGGCCAAATAATTAGGGCCTTTAATTAAAGGGCTTATTTGACAGCTCTAATCCTGATAGGTTTTCTACAATAACAAATAGTTCTGTTTTCTTTTCTTAAAGATATGGTTCTCTTCCTTTTAAGAAACTAGATACAAAATAAAGAACCTAGGTGTATCCTAATAAAAAACCAGTAAATAAATGAAATCAAAATAGCTTGAAACATTAGAAAAGATTTACTAGGGAAATAGAAATTAAGAAACATTAGAAAAGTAAAGCGAAAATAGATTGAAAATGAAAATGATTACAATATGAAATTAAGAGAATGAGAGAGTTACCTGAGGTTGTTTTCAATTAGCTGAGACTAAGATCAATAAGCAAACGCAGAGAATGTTGAATGAATGAAGGAAGCAGCATCCTCATCAACGGAACAAAATGATCAAAAACCAGTGACCAACCATGATGTTGATTTTATGATTTATTTATTATTAATCTTCTACCACTTGCACTCTGTTCACAACATTCAACACTATGACATATAAGTTTGATAAAAAAAATTATTTACTACTTGACTTTGATATGTGTATTAGGTAGGCTACCCTTTTAAGAAAAGTGGGTATTTTAAATTTGGTCAACACTAATTTAGTTAAATATGTATCCAATTTGAAAATGAACATTCAAAAAAATCTCAAATAATTATTTGAGTATTTAATTATTAAGGTTTGTTATCAATTGCATATGCCATATACCATTGACTAATAACATCAGTGTTGTCGATGGCGGTCCATGGCAGAGAGCCAAAATCCCGCCATACCGGTCGCTTTGTGGCGCCGTTATAGCAGATTATGGCGGAAAACATGCAATATCGGCCTATATTTACCATTGCACAAAGCCCAAAAACCGCCATGTACATCCGCCATAGCGCCACAGTTTGATAACACTAGTAAGAAGTCTTTAATACGGGCCCGGTTTAATATTAATTTATCAAAATACACCAACCGTAACTCAATTAGAAAGTTAGTTAGTTAGCTGAATTCTGTTATAGCTTGTAACTAATTTTTCCAACTGCCTAGTCTACATAAGCTGACATTGGAGTAGTTTCAGCTTAATAAACCATTGAAGTTTGTAATTCATTCTTCTGTTTTCATCTTCTGCTAACACTCTGATGGTATCAGAGTGAATTCATACTGATTTGTTTATGCTACGCTAAATGAACAAGATTCATCTACTGTTTCTTTGAATTACGATCAACTTCTCTTTTCTTTTTCACCAAGTTCTTTTTCACCAACATTCATGGAGAAGGGACTAAATTCTCAGAATCAAAAACAGGATCAAACATTAATCCTAGATCCCTATTATGTTTACCTGGAGAAAACTATCATGCCTGGGCACTGAAGATGCATAGAGCCTTAGCAAGGAAGAACAAGTTTAAGTTTGTAGACAAATCGATTGGAAAGATCTCAACGATCAATATATGCGAGGTAGATAAAATTCGAGTTATACAGTTGCAACAATAAATTGCAAATCTGAAACAAGGTAACCATAAAATTTCTGAGTATTTTACTGAGTTAAAAGCATTGCGAGAAAAATCGGAGTAGTACCTACCTTTGCCTCATTGTAGTTATCCACATCCATATATTCAGTTGAAGGATTAAGCTACATTTTGGGATTTATTTAATAATTGTCTCACAGACAATATAACAAACAGGTTTAAGGCAAGACTAACCAGAACCAATAAAATGGTTCATACATTGGAATGTTAATGTTGATAATCTTAACAAATCAATGAAATCACAATTATCATTTTTGTTAAGAAAATGATTACATAACATAATCAAAACAAACCTTTGCTCTTAAATGATTTTTGTCGTCATCTTGTCACTTAAAACAAGATCAGAGAATTCACAAAATAGCACAAAATGAAACTAG